>NC_133325.1:205500214-205800214 GCF_042186555.1 Aquarana catesbeiana | reverse complement strand
CGAATAAAGGTTTAGCCCCCTGATCGCCCGGCGGTGATATGCGTCACCCCAGGCAGCGTCAGATTAGCGCCAGTACCGCTAACACCCACGCACGCAGCATACGCCTCCCTTAGTGGTATAGTATCTGTACGGATCAATATCTGATCCGATCAGATCTATACTAGCGTCCCCAGCAGTTTAGGGTTCCCAAAAACACAGTGTTAGCGGGATCAGCCCAGATACCTGCTAGCACCTGCGTTTTGCCCCTCCGCCCGGCCCAGCCCAAGTGCAGTATCGATCGATCACTGTCACTTACAAAACACTAAACGCATAACTGCAGCGTTCGCAGAGTCAGGCCTGATCCCTGCGATCGCTAACAGTTTTTTTGGTAGCATTTTGGTGAACTGGCAAGCACCAGCCCCAGGCAGCGTCAGGTTAGTGCCAGTAGCGCTAACACCCACGCACGCACCGTACAGCTCCCTTAGTGGTATAGTATCTGATCGGATCAATATCTGATCCGATCAGATCTATACTAGCGTCCCCAGCAGTTTAGGGTTCCCAAAAACGCAGTGTTAGCGGGATCAGCCCAGATACCTGCTAGCACCTGCGTTTTGCCCCTCCGCCCGGCCCAGCCCAGCCCACCCAAGTGCAGTATCGATCGATCACTGACACTTACAAAACACTAAACGCATAACTGCAGCGTTCGCAGAGTCAGACCTGATCCCTGCGATCGCTAACAGTTTTTTTGGTAATATTTTGGTGAACTGGCAAGCACCAGCCCCAAGCAGCGTCAGATTAGCGCCAGTACCGCTAACACCCACGCACGCACCGTACACCTCCCTTAGTGGTATAGTATCTGAACGGATCAATATCTGATCAGATCTATACTAGCGTCCCCAGCAGTTTAGGGTTCCCAAAAACGCAGTGTTAGCGGGATCAGCCCAGATACCTGCTAGCACCTGCATTTTGCCCCTCTGCCCAGCCCAGCCCACCCAAGTGCAGTATCGATCGATCACTGTCACTTACAAAACACTTAACGCATAACTGCAGCGTTCGCAGAGTCAGGCCTGATCCCTGCGATCGCTAACAGTTTTTTTGGTAGCTTTTTATTGAACTGGCAAGCGCCAGCGGCCTAGTACACCCCGGTCGTAGTCAAACCAGCACTGCAGTAACACTTGGTGACGTGGCGAGTCCTATAAGTGCAGTTCAAGCTGGTGAGGTGGCAAGCACAAGTAGTGTCCCGCTGCCACCAAGAAGACAAACACAGGCCCGTCGTGCCCATAGTGCCCTTCCTGCTGCATTCGCCAATCCTAATTGGGAACCCACCGCTTCTGCAGCGCCCGTACTTCCCCCATTCACATCCCCAACCAAATGCAGTCGGCTGCATGAGAGGCATTTTCTTTATGTCCTCCCGAGTACCCCTACCCAACGAACCCCCAAAAAAGATGTCGTGTCTGCAGCAAGCGCGGATATAGGCGTGACACCCACTATTATTGTCCCTCCTGTCCTGACAATCCTGGTCTTTGCATTGGTGAATGTTTTGAACGCTACCATACACTAGTTGAGTATTAGCATAGGGTACAGCATTGCACAGACTAGGACACACTTTCACAGGGTCTCCCAAGATGCCATCGCATTTTGAGAGACCCGAACCTGGAACCGGTTACCGTTATAAAAGTTACAGTTACAAAAAAAGTGTAAAAAAAAAAAAATATATATATTAAAAAAAAATAGTTGTCGTGTTATTGTTCTCTCTCTCTCTATTCTCTCTCTCTTGTTCTGCTCTTTTTTACTGTATTCTATTCTGCAATGTTTTATTGTTATTATGTTTTATCATGTTTGCTTTTCAGGTATGCAATTTTTTATACTTTACCGTTTACTGTGCTTTATTGTTAACCATTTTTTTGTCTTCAGGTACACCATTCACGACTTTGAATGGTTATACCAGAATGATGCCTGCAGGTTTAGGTATCATCTTGGTATCATTCTTTTCAGCCAGCGGTCGGCTTTCATGTAAAAGCAATCCTAGTGGCTAATTAGCCTCTAGACTGCTTTTACAAGCCGTGGGAGGGAATGCCCCCCCCCCCACCGTCTTCCGTGTTTTTCTCTGGCTCTCCTGTCTCAACAGGGAACCTGAGAATGCAGCCGGTGATTCAGCCAGCTGACCATAGAGCTGATCAGAGACCAGAGTGGCTCCAAACATCTCTATGGCCTAAGAAACCGGAAGCTACGATCATTTTATGACTTAGATTTCGCCGGATGTAAATAGCGCCATTGGGAAATTGGGGAAGCATTTTATCACAACGATCTTGGTGTCATCAGATGCTTTGAGGGCAGAGGAGAGATCTAGGGTCTAATAGACCCCAATTTTTTCAAAAAAGAGTACCTGTCACTACCTATTGCTATCATAGGGGATATTTGCATTCCCCGAGATAACAATAAAAATGATTAAAAAAAAAAAAAAATGAAAGGAACAGTTTAAAAATAAGATAAAAAAGAAAAAAAATAATAAAGAAAAAAAAAAACCCCTGTCGCCCCCTTCTCTCGCGCTAAGGCGAACGCAAACGGCGGTCTGTCGTCAAACGTAAACAGCAATTGCACCATGCATGTGAGGTATCGCCGCGAAGGTCAGATCGAGGGCAGTAATTTTTGCAGTAGACCTCCTCTGTAAATCTAAAGTGGTAACCTGTAAAGGCTTTTAAAGGCTTTTAAAAATGCATTTATTTTGTTGCCACTGCACGTTTGTGCGCAATTTTAAAGCATGTCATGTTTGGTATCCATGTACTCGGCCTAAGATCATCTTTTTTATTTCATCAAACATTTGGGCAATATAGTGTGTTTTAGTGCATTAAAATTTAAAAAAGTGTGTTTTTTCCCCAAAAAATGCGTTTGAAAAATCGCTGCGCAAATACTGTGTGAAAAAAAAAATGAAACACCCACCATTTTAATCTGTAGGGCATTTGCTTTAAAAAAATATATAATGTTTGGGGGTTCAAAGTAATTTTTTTGCAAAAAAAAATAACTTTTTCATGTAAACAATGAGTGTCAGAAAGGGCTTGGTCTTCAAGTGGTTAGAAGAGTTGGTGATGTGTGACATAAGCTTCTAAATGTTGTGCATAAAATGCCAGGACAGTTCAAAACCCCCCAAATGACCCCATTTTGGAAAGTAGACACCCCAAGCTATTTGCTGAGAGGCATGTCGAGTCTATGGAATATTTTATATTGCGACACAAGTTGCGGGAAAGAGACAAATTTTTTTTTTTTTTTTGCACAAAGTTGTCACTAAATGATATATTGCTCAAACATGCCATGGGAATATGTGAAATTACACCCCAAAATACATTCTGCTGCTTCTCCTGAGTACGGGGATACCACATGTGTGAGACTTTTTGGGAGCCTAGCCGCGTACGGGACCCCGAAAACCAAGCACCGCCTTCAGGCTTTCTAAGGGCGTGAATTTTTGATTTCACTCTTCACTGCCTATCACAGTTTCGGAGGCCATGGAAAGCCCAGGTGGCACAAAACCCCCCCAAATGACCCCATTTTGGAAAGTAGACACCCAAAGCTATTTGCTGAGAGGTATAGTGAGTATTTTGCAGACCTCACTTTTTGTCACAAAGTTTTGAAAATTGAAAAAAGAAAAAAAAAAGTTTTTTCTTGTCTTTCTTCATTTTCAAAAACAAATGAGAGCTGCAAAATACTCACCATGCCTCTCAGCAAATAGCTTGGGGTGTCTACTTTCCAAAATGGGGTCATTTGGGGGGGTTTTGTGCCACCTGGGAATTCCATGGCCTCTGAAACTGTGATAGGCAGTGAAGAGTGAAATCAAAAATTTACACCCTTAGAAATCCTGAAGGCGGTGCTTGGTTTTCGGGGCCCCGTACGCGGCTAAGCTCCCAAAAAGTCCCACACATGTGGTATCCCCATACTCAGGAGAAGCAGCTGAATGTATTTTGGGGTGCAATTCCACATAGGCCCATGGCCTGTGTGAGCAATATATCATTTAGTGACAACTTTTTGTAAATATTATTTTTTTTTTTTGTCATTATTCAATCACTTGGGACAAAAAAAAAAAATATTCAATGGGTTCAACATGCCTCTCAGCAATTTCCTTGGGGTGTCTACTTTCCAAAATGGGGTCATTTGGGGGGGGTTTGTACTGCCCTGCCATTTTAGCACCTCAAGAAATGACATAGGCAGTCATAAACTAAAAGCTGTGTAAATTACAGAAAATGTACCCTAGTTTGTAGACGCTATAACTTTTGCGCAAACCAATAAATATATGCTTATTGACTTTTTTTTACCAAAGACATGTGGCCGAATACATTTTGGCCTAAATGTATGACTAAAATTTAGTTTATTTGATTTTTTTTATAACAAAAAGTAGAAAATATCATTTTTTTTCAAAATTTTCGGTCTTTTTCCGTTTATAGCGCAAAAAATAAAAACTGCAGAGGTGATCAAATACCATCAAAAGAAAGCTCTATTTGTGGGAAGAAAAGGACAGAAAATTTCGTTTGGGTACAGCATTGCATGACCGCGCAATTAGCAGTTAAAGCGACGCAGTGCCAAATTGGAAAAAGACCTCTGGTCCTTAGGCAGCATAATGGTCCGGGGCTCAAGTGGTTAAGATTAGCACTTTTTATTTTTCATGTTCGTGTCCCATAGACTTTAACAGTGTTTGCGTGTTTGAACTAATTTTTTGCCTGGTCGCATGTTCTGGTGCAAACTAAACGGGGGGGCGTTCGGCCCATCCCTATTAATGATACTCAAATGAAGGCAAAGTCAGAGGTCTTAATCATAATGATACTGTTTCTTGTACAGAATCAGCACTTCACTGAATTATTTTTCTTGTTGTCTAAATCTGATCTTTGAAGAATTCCTAGATGGATTTAGAAAGATATATAAATAATATATAAGCCCTACAGATTTAAAATTACTTTTAAAGCTGAAATCTGGGGAAATTAAAAAGGCTACCCTTGCAGTGGTTCTGCACCTGTACTGCAAGGGTTAATGCTCATTTTTTGCTAGGGTACTATTAAAAAGCCATTTTAGCACTTTATCCTTCAATCCTGCACACTCCTCCTCCCCATGAAACCACTTGTCTTCAGGCTCCATTTGTTGTTTGCACGCCGACATCATCACATACAATACAGACCAGCATTCTTGAAAGTCAGAATGCTGAGGACAACTCAAAGTGTCAGAGAGAAGAGGAGAGTGCTGGTTGCTGGGAGAAAGAGGCATTAGGTAAGTAAAAATGCTTTTTATTGGCTCACCAGGCAAAATCTAGTATTGATCACTTGCAGTGTGGAGGGAGCCCAAGGTCAAGGGTAGTTTTTCATTTTCCCGGAGTTCAACTTTAATTTAATATTTCAATTTACAACTGAAAAGAGAACGTAACATACAAAGAAGCTATTTAACCACAGGGAGGATATTTTTTTCTACATGGAGATCTATGTTTCCTATAGGTGATTTAGTACAAAGGAAAGACTGAATTAATATGCATTAAGCATTTCTTTTTGGCTGCTGGGAAAGGATTTTATCCATAACATAATAATCACTTTCTATCATCAAGCACACCTGGGAAAACTGCTGCACAAGAAAAAGCTGTCTTCAATCATATAATAAATCAGATATTTTGTCTGTCAAACTAAATTGTTTGATTTTCCAATGAGAAAGGAACATATTTTCCCTTCCATCAGAAATGACTTCATTATGGGGGGAAAGAAAGGATTGAAGTAGAAAATGCAATTTTAAAAGTTTAACATTTTTCAGAGCCCTTCTTGTTCTCATTTATTTAGAAACTCCCATGTGGATGCCATTCATGTCCTTTTTTCTGCTGCCATTTCATAATTTGTGAGCCCTACACCAAATACTGTACAGCATGACTAGTGTAGATCAGATGTTACCAACCTTCTATGTCTTCCTGACCACCGTACGCAGCTTACCCCTTCATATTAATTCCAATTAATGAGACCACACCTGTAATGGAGTACAAATGGCCATAGCAGCCTTTTTTATTAACCACTTATTAAAATTAACATTATTTTCACATAAACATCTGAAACAAACATAACAATTTTCAGCCTGATTGGTCTTTTGACGGTACCCAGAAATCCAATACTATTCCATTCCCGCACTGTGGGCCCTTTTATCATAATAGGCCTCCAGCCGTGAACACCAGCTCGGAGACAACCGTCACTACCCGCAGTGCAACCATTACCATATTCCAGTTAACAGGGGCACATAACACCGATGAGTCCCCCACACTTCCATCCCTAAAGTATTTTCTTACACCATCAAAAGACCAACCACCACCACTCGATTTAAGTCTGTCGGATAGATTTGAAACATGTTCTATTTCTAGGTCCGTCGATTTTTTTCCCCCCGAAAAGGAACGGATTAGACCACATACGATCGGATTGTGCGATGGACTAATCCCGTCGGACCTAGTCTGCTGGAAAGTCCGGTCGTGTGTACGCGGCATTACACTTCCTTAACCCTATAGTTGCCAACCCTTATCACCCTCTCATGTCATCACTTCACTATCCTTTTCATTTCATTACACTCGCTCCAGGCCTTAGTGAGCTGTCAGAGTAGAAGACAATTATTCAGCCTGCATGCATTTGGAATGAAGAAGGAAATGAGAAAAGGACATGGAAGCATGGAGAAAACATACAAACTATGTAGAAAATTTGTAAAATGCCCTAATAGAATTTGAAATTGTATCAAAGGTATGAATGCAGATCACTATTCCAATATGATATCATGAACCATTACAAAAAAAAAAATCAAAGCAACCAGGGATACCACTCAAACATAAAACTAGTGTAGATAGTGGCCTGGTTGACTTCTTTTATGTATCACTTTGCTTACTACCAGTAGTAGTAAAACACATGTAGCACTACCCCTGTAGGAGTTGCTGAATTCAGAGTTCCCCACTGCTGCACAGCCAGTCACACAGCATTTCCTTCTTTTATTTGGACACAGAAATCAGTCTTTGGCTTTTTTCTTGTAGTTTTATTAGGGGATAATAACTTGAATGGAGTAAGGTGTTATGGGATGCCCAGTGCAACAACAACAATACTTCAGGGGCAACTTCCTCTCTATTTACAGACTACTATTCTTCCTTCCTCCTACAAAAAACTCTTTTCCTCTTTGTACAGTTTCTGCTGGTTCACTCCTGTCCTGTCTTCACTAACAGTCTATTGTCAGTTCAGCAATGGCCCATTACAGGCTAGGAACTCTCAGTCCCTTAGCAAAGTAGCACATAAGGAGTGAACAGCTGTCACCCTCAGCTTCCCTATGGCCACTGATCTCAGTTCCACTGCTTGCAGAAGTTGCTATACCACCTGGCTGCCAACAGCCGCATCTGGCTGTTTTTCTCTTCCCAGTCCTCCCGACTGACATGTACATGGAGATACCCCAGAGCAAGGTTTGATGAAGACTTGGCACACTTTAAAGAGAGCACTGCTAGAAGCTGGAAGTCTCTCCCCTTGTCTGTCCCTGCACCGTGCTGATCTACGTACTGTCTCTCCTTGTTCTCTCTGCTGGCTCTCCAGCTTGAATCTCTCCATTTGCCCCCTGTGGTGGGATCCTTCCAGGCCAGCCTCCTGAGCTCTAGCCCAAGTTACCCCCCCCCCCCCCCCAGGGTCCCCTTAACCTCCCTGGCGGTATGATTATTTCAGATTTTTGATGCTGAAAGCGGTACAATTATTTTGCATGAAAATTTGGCATTTTATATTGTAGGCCTGTAATTCTTAAGAATAACGCACTCAAATCTGTCCAAACAAGAGTCTAGTAGACATCCCAGGTATGACAAAGTTTAAAACACGAAATCATAAATTATAATATAATAAATACCTATAAATAATTATAACAAATAATAATATAATAATAATAAAAAATATTCAATAATATAATCAAATCAAAAACACTGAAATTTGCTCAGTTGCAGAATTGTCGCTGTCGTTACTTTCAGTGCTTGATGAGGAATTTCCCCACAAATCACTATCGCTCAATTCTGCAAGTGATTCTAATTTATGATCGCTGTTTTCTAGCTAGTCTAAAACCGCTTTTGATGTAAAGGGACGGTTTTGGTTGCTATTGACAATCTCCAGTTTCCAGGCAGAGAGAACAGTATATATAATATGAAAGTGCATGCAGGGCACTGGGCAAACCACTAGGGACCAAAGGAATGTTAAATAAATTGATACAGTAATGGTAATCTATAAGATTACAATGTACTGTATATGTATTGTGTTTTTTACTTTTTGAATTTGGCGCCGTTCTCCGTCCCTGTGCATCGCAAGGCTCGCAGGGAACGGAGCCCAGCGCTGTGATAGATCGAGAGGAGGACGGCTCACACACAGAGCGGGGAGGACATCGCAGGATCCTGGGGACAAGGTAAGTTTGCTGTACATGGATCCTGCGATGCAATCCCGAGTGTGGCTCGGGGTTACCGCTTTTGGTGCTGAAAATCCACCCTGAGCCCCACTCCAGAATACCGTCAGGGAGGTTAAGGGCCACCAACAGCCTCCCTCAGCACTGCTTCTCCAACTTCTCCCTCCCCTGCTGGCATGACTCATGACTATTTAAAGCAGTTGTATGCCCGCACAGAATTTTTTTTTTTTTAAACAAAAAAACCTGTAAGGCAAAGGCATAATGAGCTAGTATGCAGTGGTATGAGAGAGACAACTTCAGTCTGGGCTCCCACCAGGCCATGCCCCCAACGCATTTCACTCCACCCTGGAGCTTAGTCATGGGGATCTAAGCTCCGGGTGGCGGAGTGAAACATGTTGAGGCATAGCCTGATGGAAGCCCAGGCTGAGGTTGTCTCTCTCATACCACCATAGGACTTTGTGGATGCACGGCACCAGGGATCTTTCCTCTCTTCTTCAAGTCGCACCCTATTGTCCGCAATTGAACTGTTCAAATCATTGTGATGCCGACTTTGAGGTGCAATACCGATCTGAAAAAGTAGTTACTGCACTACTTTTGCCGATTTCAGGTGCGACTTGCATAGACATCTGTGCATGAATTCACACAGATGTCAGCCAAGTCGCACTAGAAGTCGCACTGACATGCAGCTTTGAAACTGTGCGATATCAAGTGAAGTCGCACGATTTCAAAGCCGCATTAAGTGTGTACCTGTACTAAAGGGTTAGTTCACCTTTACCAAAAAAAGCGCCTATCCAGGTAAGGGACATCTTTAGATGTCGCTAGGACACTCCCAGCTGTTACTGCTTACCTCCATCTTCACAAGAGTGACCTTTCAATTCCCTGCACGTGTAAGGTCCATTATTTACTCCGTAGCAGCATTGCTGAACTCTTGAGCTACTGTGACAGAGGAGAAGGAGTATGTGTGAGGGGATTGAATTGACTGGGAGTGTCTTAGGAATGTCCTAGCAACAAGGCAGGGTGGGATTTTGCAATCTCTGAGAGTTTTCAGTCCGGCTTCAGGAGGTACATAAATGGCCTACACTTATAATAAGGGAATTATTCAATTTTGGTCAGAGCTGCACAGTTTGTTTTAATTTACAGCCCCCCATAACTTATAAGGGAGTTTTTTGGTCGGGTTAACTAGTGTAGCAATAACTCTTGGTGGAGCTGCTGGTTTAAGCGGGCTTGTTACCTTCACTCTCAATACCTGTTTCACTGGCACCGGGTCTAGGGTTCCGTTGAGTTTACCTCTGGACGATATAAGCACCAAACACTTGAGTAGGTTTTCCAATGCTTTAATAAAACGAACAAGGGAAGTAGCAGGAAAGAGGTAGTAGGAAAGCTGCAGGGAAGCTCAAATACCTTTCTGTTGTATTTCTTCAGAACATTCTTTGTAATTGAACACTTGCAATTGAAGAGTCCCCCTTTTGTAGGATTTAATCTTTGCCCGCCTGGATAGACATCTCTCACTTGCCTAGAAGCCAGCATGTAGCACGAACAAAAGTCTCTGCCACAGACTAATCTCGAATAAAACCCATACAATCCTCTGCCACAGGATGTATTGGTTTGTGATGAATGTCAGATACAGTACTTGAACCTTTAAGCCAAGCCAGTACTATACTGTAAGATTACTTTGAAATGCGTCCTCCAACCGAGTCACCAGGCCCCTCTCCAGACCAGCACTCTGCATGATCCTTCCATGACGGGTCTTCCCCTGGGATCTTCTCGGTTGTCCAGCTTCTTCACTCAGGATAGACAGCTCAGGACCATTCCTCCTCTGCTGTGGTAGGCCCCAGACAGGCTTCTGGGCCCACCCACACGCCGCAGCGACGAGGGCCTCTGGAACGGAGGACCATGAGGTGGTATTCCTAGTGCATATCTGTCGGCCAGGAGGGCCAGCAGGTGGCTGAAAATGAACCCTAAAACATGGCGTCTGTCCCATAAATACCACCTCCACCGAGTTATCTCCGGGACAGAGGAGCACTCATTCGCTTCAACACGTTGCTTTTCCAACACCTGCCAATGGTGACAACGACACCCACCGGCACAGTGTGGAACTACATGCAACGTCAGCCAAGCTGGAACAGAGGCAAATCTAACTTCCTATAATAAGCTACCCACTAAATTTACCTATCAGCGGTAGATAAAAATCTACCAGCGCTACATACTCCCCCCAGTACAATAGACGTTGTCCTCAACGTCTGTCACAAAACAATCCCAAGCCTGAGAGTAGGTATTTGAGCTTAAAACTTGGATTTAGATAAAGAAGAAAGAAAGACAGTAGAAAGACATTTTAAGATCAACATTTGTTAAACATTATGTTCACATCCGCAAACAAATCCATCCTATGACTGTACACAACCTCACTATCTATTTTAGCTGAAAAGCCTAACAGCTTGATAGGGGATCAAATAGTTCCTGAAAAAGAAAACATATTAAACATACATACGACCTATACTGTTTCAGGAGCAAAGTCTCATTTGAAAAAAATGAGACTCTCTTCCCATTATCTATATCAGATTAATCTTTAGGAGTCCATCCCTATATATACACAATTTTTCTTAAATGAAGAAAATCCGGCTAGCAAAAAGAAGTCCTTGGATTTAAAACACTGAGATGAGTATTCAAATCTTGACCACGAAGATCTCTATGCACTGACACTAACTAACTAACTAACTCAAAGTTCTTTTGTCCATAATTACCAATAAAACCGGGGATCTGGCAATGTCAGTGTCTTTCCCAGTTTATCCACGGTAGTGACGAAATACACAACGTCATCTTTTCCAGGTCTGCAAATGATCACTTTGTCAGCATGAATGTGCCGAAAATAATTCTAGTGCATAAAACATCCACTGTAATGTTCATCCATAGCAACAGAACAACCAGTTTTCCGGAAAGGCTTAGGCACAGACAAATAGTCCCAAACAGCTTCACTGTACCAAAGCTCCCGGTTAGCTTCAATCACTTGCATTATGTCCTGAGGGACATATGGGAACTCCAAACCATACTCCGTAGCGACACGCTTGTTTAACATTCTCTGCAAACGTGCAAGTTTCCGTAAGGATCTATTTTTCCCCATACCAGGAGGCACACACGAATACAATGACTTGCTCACCATAGACCCAGCCAGTTTCTGAAGTGAACTAGTAACTTTTGACAATGTCTCATTTACAGTGCCTTGTGGCTCCACACAAGGTGATGTCTTCCCAGAACTCAGGGCTGTCCATTCAGGGAAAGTCATGGCAGAGGCAACATCCTCGCCTTGGGCCCATAACAACTCTTGTGACATAGTCTCAAATAGGTCATCATCACCGGAGAGATCCCGCATGGATTCTATCTCCGAATCTCCCAGTTCTTCTGCTGGCAGATATCTATTTACAGTCCCAGATACATTCCCCAACAATTGCCCACCCGTTTCTGACTTTGTTGGATCCGGTTCGAGTAGTCTCTGGGGTAGGCCTCGACCACGGCCGCGGGAAGCCTTCACATATCCCACCTTCTTCTGGACAGGTACAACAGGGATAGGTGTAGTGGACGCGGAAATCAAAGTAATGTCCGCTGATGAATCGGTAACAGCAGTGTCTCTCTCTGGAACATTCTTGGTAGCAACAGGCAAAGTCACGGCCTGCCGTTCTCTTCCAGCAGAAGTAGCAGCTTCTACTGTGGCGACACCTGTAGCCCAGTCCATACGATAAGCACGGGGCGACATGGTAGGTTGCTCCACCACAAACAAATATTCTCCACATTGCGGGCAGCGACCAAATGGACGGAGATGTACGGCCAGTCCCTCACATTTGTGGCAAATCATGCCCAGCCCTTCGATATCTCCAACGGTGTAGAGAACAAACCTCCCCTGCGGCTTCAGACGAATACCAGTATCTGTAAGCAGGGTTCCGGTCAACACAGTACTTGACACGGTGCTCGCTGGGAACATTCTTGGTCCCATAATTGACTGCATAGCCGAAAAAGACATGGCCACACTCTGATCTTCTCAGCACGATCACGAGGCCTCTCTTCTTCTCTGGCGCCAAACACATACACGCGTCCCACGCGGTATCAAGTAGGGTAGACTCCTCCCACTTGTTCTTCTGATCACGTAGCTCCCGGGCTTTTACTGGCGCCTGCCGCCTACGCACTCAGAAATAAAGTCCTGCAACTTTTAACCTCTTCTTCTCCTGAGAAAATGACAAAGTCCAGTTCTCACCGTAAACTCCCGGTGAAACACCTCTCCAGGTTGTGAGAATTGACAGCTAACAAATCCCGGATGACGTCCCCACATGTAGCAATAACTCTCGGTGGAGCTGCTGGTTTAAGCGGGCTTGTTACCTTCACTCTTAATACCTCTGTTTCACCTGCACCAGGTCTAGGGTTCAGTTGAGTTTACCTCTGGACGATATAAGCACCAAACACTTGAGTAGGTTTTCCAATGCTTTAATAAAACGAACAAGGGAAGCAGCAGGAAAGAGGTAGTAGGAAAGCTGCAGGGAAGCTCAAATACCTTTCTGTTGTATTTCTTCAGAACATTCTTTGTAATTGAACACTTGCAATTGAATAGTCCCCCTTTCATAGGATTTAATCTTTGCCCGCCTTGATAGACATCTCTCACTTGCCTAGCAGCCAGCACGTAGCATGAACAAAAGTCTCTGCCACAGACTTATCTCGAATAAAACCCGTACAATCCTCTGCCACAGGATGTATTGGTTTGTGATGAATGTCAGATACAGTACTTGAACCTTTAAGCCAACCCAGCAGTACTATACTGTAAGATTACTTCGGAATGCGTCCTCCAACCGAGTCACCAGGCCCCTCTCCAGACCAGCACTCTGCATGATCCTTCCATGACGGGTCTTCCCCTGGGATCTTCTCGGTTGTCCAGCTTCTTCACTCAGGATAGACAGCTCAGGACCATTCCTCCTCTGCTGTGGTAGGCCCCAGACAGACTTCTGGGCCCACCCACACGCCGCAGCGACGCGGGCCTCTGGAACGGAGGACCACGAGGTGGTATTCCTAGTGCATATCTGTCGGCCAGGAGGGCCAGCAGGTGGCTGAAAACGAACCCTAAAACATGGCGTCTGTCCCATAAATACCCTCTCCCAGAATGCAACTCGGAGGACCACCTCCACCGAGTTATCTCCGGGACAGAGGAGCACTCATTCGCTTCAACACGTTGCTTTTCCAACACCTGCCGATGGTGACAACGACACCCACCGGCACAATGTGGAACTACATGCAACGTCTGCCAAGCTGGAACAGAGGCAAATCTAACTTCCTATAATAAGCGACCCACTAAATTTACCTATCAGCGGTAGATAAAAATCTACCAGCGCTACACTAGCAAAAAGAAAAGTGCAATTACTATCATGTACTATTTATGCTCCCAGCCGCATCTCACCATTTGCAGAAACAATTGGCATGAGCTTTCAAGTGTTTCACAAGTGTTCAATGATAATACTGTGAATGCAAGTTCTTCTGACAAGCATATGAACTAAGCGAGTAGATGAGAGCTTAGTTACCAAAGGGTTACAGGTACTTTTGCATACATATTTTATGCTCCAGTTCAAAGAAAAGTCTAAATTAGTTTGTATCATATCACTGAAAGTCCAATAAATCTTGTTTTGTATTTCAGAAGGATATCAGTAGTTCCTGCAGTTTGCCTGAACAATTTAACAAACTGAGTACTGAGTGTTTTAAGCAATGTATTTAAACGTCAAGGACATTTTATTCTATTGCAGTATGAAGGGTATATACAGTATGTAGGAAATCAACAAAAGAAATTGAAAACTGGTCATGTGAAGAGCAGCTGAGAATCAATAGAGGCAGGTGCTCAGCAAAATAAAACTAGTCAATATGCCATGATCCTCTCAAAATGGCTAAATGTTGAAAAGGCTATGTTTAAAAGACCTTGGGAATTGGATGTCTATAAATAAAGCTTTATTCTTGCTATATGTCCCTAGATCACTAGTTAGGAGTTTAGATGTACATCAAGATCTAAAAGAAATTGACAACTTTAATTCAGTGAGTGGCTATGTTGTCTTTGCTAATGTTCTTATGCCGTCAGTATTCATTGATAAACTAAGAATGGAGATCAATAGAGTCTTAAGAAAATCACAGATCAAACATTCTTGTAGTACTTTTTGTTATGCGGATCTATTTTTGGAACTTTGATTAAATATGCATGTAACTCCAGTAATGTCTATATTGATGATTTCGATTAATTGAAGCATGTATTAAACTGTTATAAACCAAAATAGATTCAGAAATTCAAACTATCAACTAGCACATAACATCCCATAAGACAGTGATAGGGCTACGTATAGAGGGTTCAAGTGCTACAATTGCACTGGGGCCCCTGAATGTACAGAGGTCAGTAAAAGCCCATCACCATGGTGTGTAAACAAGAAGGAATTGCAGTCACAAGAAGAATTGCCCCTGATTGGGTTGGGGTGTTTATTACTGACTGACAGGTATTAAAGTGGTTGTAAACTGTTGAGTGAGTTTTTTTTTTTTTTTTTACCTGCAAGGTAAAGTCATAATGTGCTAGCACATTATGTGAAACTTACCTGACACTTATGTGAAACGTACCTTAAAACAAAGCATTCCAGCGATGCAATGTCACAGCTGGATGCCACTTCCATCTTCACCCGTCTTGCTTCTGGGTCCATAAACTCCAGCCAGTCACACAGCATGTGCGGGGGAGCTGCCATTTATGACACAGTACTCTGTAGGAGTGGCCATTCCTTCAGAGCGCATGACGTCATTGGTTGCATATACATGTAGCCGACAGTGGACTACAGTTACCTTGTTCCAAGGACCACCCTTGTTACTTTCCATCTTTTCCTATGTCCCTCTAGTGCTGGGCTCCAGTAACTGACATCATATCTTTAAGCCAGACAAGGGGGATTGTGGGACTAGTAGTCTTTTGAGCAGCCGGTCTGATGTTGTGAAACTACCCCCTGGACTACACATCCCAAAAGCCCCTCTGCAACACCAACAGACCTCTGGGAGGAACTATAAAAGGGGCAGCAGATCCACTCTGCGCTCTCTTCTTCCTGGGCCTCACCGAGTGAACACCTCTCTGCTGCTGGGCAAGAGGGCTGCGGCCTACCACGTGGAAATCCAGTGACTTCAACCCGGTCCCGGAGGGCCCAACTTAATGCTTGCCGTTCTCGAGACATCACCACAGAACCACTTCATCAGACAGATTCAACGATTGCCGGTGTCCAGCAGCCGATCGGCCATCACCACTCACTTACCAGAATGACATCTCTTCCAGGATCGCTGTTCGGGAGGTTCTTATCCAGTTCTGCAGTTGGTAAGAGGGCAGTCGCCCATCGTTCACAATCCCTACCTGATCATCTTGTTTGGACACTGTGTACAGACACCTTACCCATTGAAACACTTTATTGCATTACATAAGACACTGTACATAGACACCCACATCCAGAGCTACTCTGAGAATTATCAATAACCAGATTAAGTTGCCCTGCTTATCATCAAATCCCTGTGCCATATCTTGGATATAATCTAATGAGCTCCAACTGCCAGTGAAGATTACTGCAGGCCTTCGCCCTGGACACTGCTGTTGCTTAAAGGGCCCTTATCCTATTCCTATTCTATCTGGTCTCTTATTAGGATGTAAAGGTTTAATAGGCGGGCTGGGATTTCCCTTTAGCTTGGTAACATAATGCATTATCTAGTGGAATCTTTACAAACACCTGTTTATTCTCTAGCTGGTATTCACTGTATATATGTATATCCTGCATTTGTGCTATTAAACTGTAATTAAGCTGGTTCTCGGGGGTGCCTCATCTGTGTTCGGCTGTTATTCAGAACTTAGTTGATCCATGAACCCTCCCCTTGCACACAAATCTTTACTTCAGTAAAACTTAGGAGAATATCTATTTGACTTGTGTTGGAGTGTTATTTAAAGGTGCTTGCAAGAAGATGTCTGAACCCAGAGTGTCAGGTGGGTTGAAGTGTTCTCAGGGTCAGGGTGGTGCAGATGAACAGGTAAATCAAAGCAGCCCTCAAGGGGGCAGTGCTTCATACTGTATAGTAAATATCCCCTAAATGGTGCATGTTTAGGAGATATTTACAGTACCTATAGGTAAGTCTTATTATAGGCTTACATATAGGTACAATCAGATATGGAAGTTTACTTCCACTTTAACTTGCATGGGAACTTGTTGTTAATATTTTGTTCTAAGACCACTATTGTGTGGGATATGTATTGTCATCTATTTATATAGTATTTGAGAATCCAGGGACATGTGCCTGCCTGGATCGGTCTGCATTTGCTGGCAACAGTTTGCAGATTAACAACTTGTGTCAATGAGCTTTGGGCTTGTTTTGATGACATCAATTTGGGACACTTTGAATATCAATCCAAATTCATTGGCAGGTGCATTTGACCTGCATTTGACCTACTTCAAGCAGGGTTTGCATTCTCATAGATTTGTATGGGAAAACAAAACATGTTGGAAGTGAACAAAAGATCACTGAAACAGGCCTTTAAAAAAGCTGCTAAAAAAAGCAAATGACAGTAAATGCAGAAGAATGAATTTGGCAAATCTTTGAAGAATTGGTAGTGATTATAAAGTAAATTTGGACTTTGCTAAAAGAAAACTCCTTTTGTTGCCCTAGGAAATCACTGGAAATATCACGCAATGGAGTCACACAGATGAATGCAGGATATGTTGTAACATTCACTACTTTATAACCTAAGCCAATGTTTGTGAAAACAGCATCATATATAATAAATAAGAGTGATTGAAGGTATTGGGTAAGATTGAAAGTCTCTAGTTTCACATAGGATTCTGCCACATTAGTGCTCATTACAGTACAGCCCAGATCAGAATGATCTGCCCTGCCAGAAATTTCCCTTTCACTGCTAGAGAATTTTACCCCAAGGAATGCCATGATTGGCTGCTTCAGAAAAATATTGAGTAGCGCCCATGGCCTAGTAAAGGCATTCATTTATAAATCATTGTACATATGACCCCGACTATTGTTCCCTCAACAGCATCCACAACACAACAAGGCTTCTGACCTCTGTGTTGAAGCTCTTTCCCCGGTGACTGTACATTACACATATGTCCACATATGTCCATGCACAGAGCGTGTGCACATGACACACATGTATATATACATGTATTTTGGTATCCAGCCACGGACCACAGGCTGCAACAACCAAACCAGCAATTGGGTAGGCTACTAGCATGGATGTTTCTTTTTCTGTTTCTTTTTCTTTTTGCCTCTATTCATGCTTATAAGTTCCAATGATACCACTCAGTATCACTATACCTGGATACTTTAAACAGGTTACACTTCCTACATCATGCTGTTCCTATAGGTCTTGAAGCAGTGGTGTATTTAGGTTTTGTGCTGCCCTAGGCCTGACTAAGCTCGCGCACCCCCCTAATTTAACTATGACCCACCCCTTCCTGTCAAGGCCACACCCCTTCCTTTTTAAGATCCGCCCTGTCATCTTCATGGGAGGACAGAGGGACGCCGCGGGAAGAGGACAAAGGGACGCCGCGGGAGGAGGACAGTGAGCGATACAGCATCTTTTCATTTGGGGGTAAGGGGATATGTGCTGGGTGCTTTGGGAGGTTCTTGCACTGAAGTCGTGTCCCTCCTCTGTGGCTCCTCCTCCTCCTGGCTGTGTACTGAGTGTGTGTGGCTGACAGTGGGGAGAGAGGTGTGGGCTGCTACTGAAAGCCCATCGCCGCTTGTGGGACTCCGGGCGGCAGATGTCCTGGGTGCCCACGCTGGCGCATCCCTGTCTGGCCAGTTACCGAAACTCAGTGCCGTAACTTGTTTTGGGCTCTGGGACAGTGGCGTCACTAGGGTTGGCCTAGAGGATATAAGGTTAGGTACTTCCTAATGGCTCAGTTCCTCGGAACAGTAATGTATAATGGCCAACAGGCTCTCTTACCAGATCCGGTGAAACTGCAACAGTGATCCCTCCGGCTGGACGTTCACTCACTCTGGGTTGCCCAGGCCAACTCTAGTCAGTAGTGTAGCATCTCTACCCTGGCAGTGGCTTCATCTTTCTCCCCCTCTGGTGGTGCGGGTACAGCGTGGCTCTCTGGTGGTGCGGGTACAGCGTGGTTCTGGTGTTGCGGGAACAATGTCTCTCTGGTGGTGCGGGAACAACGTGGCTCTCTCTCTGGTGGTGCGTGGCTCCCTCTCTGGTGGTGCGGGTACAGCATGGCTCTCTGGTGGTGCGGGTACAGCGTAGCTCTGGTGGTGCGGGTACAGCGTGGCTCTGGTGGTGCGGGTACAGCGTGGCTCTCTGGTGGTGCGGGTACAGCGTGACGATCTGGTGGTGCGGGTACAGCGTGGCTCTGGTGGTGCGGGTACAGCGTGGCTATGGTGGTGCGGGTACAGCGTGGCTCTGGTGGTGCGGGTACAGCGTGGTTCTGGTGGTGTGGGTACAGCGTGGCTTTCTGGTGGTGCGGGTACAGTGTGGCTCTGGTGCGGGTACAGCATGGCTTTCTGGTGGTGCGGGTACAGCGTGGCTCTGGTGGTGCGGATACAGCGTGGCTTTCTGGTGGTGCGGGTACAGTGTGGCTCTGGTGCGGGTACAGCATGGCTTTCTGGTGGTGCGGGTACAGCGTGGCTCTGGTGGTGCGGGTACAGCATGGCTCTCTGGTGGTGCAGGTACAGCGTGGCTCTGGTGGTGCAGGTACAGCGTGGCTCTGGTGGTACAGGTACAGCGTGGCTCTGGTGGTGCGGGTACAGTGTGGCTTTCTGGTGGTGCGGGTACAGCGTGGCTTTCTGGTGGTGCGGGTACAGCGTGGCTTTCTGGTGGTGCGGGTACAGCGTGGCTCTGGTGGTGCGGGTACAGCGTGGCTCTGGTGGTGCGGGTACAGCGTGGCTCTGGTGGTGCGGGTACAGCGTGGCTCTGGTGGTGTGGGTACAGCGTGGCTCTGGTGGTGCGGGTACAGTGTGGCTCCCTATCTGGCTTCCCCCAGCACAGTACTCTCTTTTTCTCCTCCTGTAACCCCCCCCCAGCAGAGTGCATGCATGCTGGGGGCTGTAGCATGATGTCTGTGGACACACACAGGGCTGCCATTCTTCAGGGATTACTGTTCCCATGATGCCCCCAGAGTCTTCTGATTGGCCCTCTGCTGTGGCCAATTATGGGGTGAGAAACAGCAGTCAGGAAGCTGGGCAGCGGCACAGGGAAACCAATTAGAGCCGCTCTCTCTCTCTTCTCTCTTCGGCTGACAGAAAGAGTAGGGGGGGGCGAGCGGGGGAGATACACAGACAGCCCGCGTCTCTCCTCTCCCTGTCACAGCGCTGCTCTATTTACCAGAGAACTCCCCCGCTCGCCCCCCCTCCCCTTTCTGTCAGCTGAACGGAGAAGAGAAGAAAGAGAGAGAGCGGCTCTAATTGGTTTTGTCATGCCGCCGCCCAGCTTCCTCCCCATTATTGGCCACAGCAGAGAGAGAGAATCATGGCTTTACAGGGGCGGCTTGACAGCTCCTGATTTAACTGCTTCCTGGCCCCATCTGCAGCCGCGAGGCCACTGCACTCCCAAGCTGTACTCCTGATGTGCCCTGCTGTGCGGGAGGAGAGCGGGTGCCGTTTTGGGGGGGGGGGGGCTTTTTGCCGCCCCCCACAAAGTGCCGCCCTAGGCCTGGGCCTTGTTGGCCTAGGCCAAAACACAGCACTGTCTTGAAGACCAACAGCAATTACCAATAGACAACACCATCCGTGTGTGTGTATATACATGTATCCCCTTATGGTGCTGAGGTAGGTCTGATTCGACTTTACCTTCTTCACATTACCATGTGTGTGTTTCTTAATACACATGTGTGTATATGTATATATATATATATATATATATATATATATATATATATATATGTGTTTGCGTCAATATATGTATTTTTGTATTTTGACCACTAGTATTATTATTACTACTATTCCCACTTTACTCTCATCCCATCTAGTATGACGCATTCGCTCATCGTAATTCTTGTAGAATATATGCACACATCCTCCTACGTGGGCTTATGTGCATATTCATTTAAGTCTGGTTGGCTTACATATGTATATACATGTGCATTGACCTAATTCAATTTTAATTCAATTTTATTTCGATATACTTGTGTCAACTTACGGTACTCCATTAAGGAGGGCCCCTGCACTGTTTTGATTCATGTTCACAATAATGTATGGGACCTACCAATATTAATATTCTTATGCATAGTTTTAGTTGAGCCATTTCTTACGTGTATTCACACATACAAGTGAGGGAGAGTATATGTATGTGTATCTCCAGGTGTACTCTTTTTATATATACATGGGTGTCATGTGCACACACACTGTGCATGGACATATGTGTAATTTATTTAAAAAAAAATATATAGATAGATAGATAGATAAATATAATGTCTTTACTTTTTTTTATATATCTCTATATACATACTATTGATTTCTCATCGATTGAATCTCCAATGAGTTTTTATATATATATATATATATATATATATATATATATATATATATATATTATATCTATATATAGTCATCCCCCTTGGCATTTTTCGTGTTTTGTTGCCTTACAACCTGGAATTAACATGGATTGTTTGTGGATTTGCATCATTTAATTTACAGAACATGACTACAACTTTGAAGATTTTTTTTTTTTTTTTGATTGTGACGCAAACAGCAAATAGGACAAAATAACATAAAAAGTAAATGTGCGTAACTATTCACCCTCCTAAAGTCAATACTTTGTAGAGCCACCTTTTGTGGCTATCACAGCTCCAAGTCGCTTTGGATAAGTCTCTATGAGCTTGCCACATCTTACCACTGGGATTTTTGCCCATTCCTCCTTGCAAAACTGCTCCAGCTCCTTCAAGTTGGATGGTTTGCTCTTGTGAACAGCAATCTTTAAGTCTGACCACAGATTTTCTATTAGATTGAGGTCTGGGCTTTGACTAGACCATTCCAACACATTTACATGTTTCCCCTTAAACCACTTGAGTGTTGATTTAGCAGTGTGTTTGGGGTCATTGTCCTGCTGGAAGGTGAACCTCCGTCCTAGCCTCAAATCACACACAGAGTGATACAGGTTTTACTCAAGAATATCTATCTTTTACTCAAGAATATCCATCTTTCCCTCAACTCTGACCAGTTTCCCAGTCTCGACTGCTGAAAACATCCCCACAGCATGATGCTGCCACCACCATGTTTCACTGTGGGGATGGTGTTCTTTGGGTGATGTGATGTGTTGGGTTTGTGCCAGACATAGCGTTTTCTTTGATGGCCAAAAAGTTCAATTTTAGTCTCATCAAACCAGAGCACCTTCCTCCATACATTTTGGGAGTCTTCCACATGCCTTTTCACAAACTCAAAACGTGCCATTTTGTTTTTTGCTGAAAGTAATGGCTTTCTTCTGGCCACTCTGCCATAAAGCCCAACTCTATGGAGCGTATGGGTTATTGTCTTCCTATGTACAGATACTCCAGTCTCTGCTGTGGAACTCTGCAGCTCCTCCAGGGTTACCTTAGGTCTCTGTGCTGCCTCTCTGATTAATGCCCTTCTTGCCCGGTCCGTGAGTTTTGGTGTGCGGCCATCTCTTGGCAGGTTTGCTGTTGTGCCATGTTCTTTCCATTTGGTTATGGGATCATCAAAGATTTGGATATTTTTTTATAACCTAACCCTGACTTGTACTTCTCAACAACGTTGTCCCTTACTTGTTTGGAGAGTTCTTGGTCTTCATGGCAGTGTTTGGTTAGTGGTGCCTCTTGCTTAGGTGTTGCAGCCTCTGTGGCCTTTCAAAAAGGTGTGTATATGTAATGACAGATCAAGTGACACTTAGATTGCACACAGGTGGACACCATTTCACTAATTATGTGACTTCCAAAAGGTAATTGGTTGCACCAGAGCTTTTTATGGGCCTCATAACAAAGTTTTATGTATATATTTTTCTAATTTTACTTCACCAACTTAGACTATTGTGTTCTGATCCATCACATATAATTCAGATTAAAAAAAACATTGAACCAAAGGCTGTAATGTAACAAAATAGGTAAAAAGCCAAGGGGGGTGAATACTTTTGCAAAGCACTGTATGTATATGTATATATATATATATATATATATATATATATATATATATATATATATATATATATATTTTTTTTTTTATATTACTACGACTGTAACATTTTGATTAGTATCTGCAATTCTATCTATATCTGACTGATATATGTCCTATATAGAGCACTGTGATGTGGAAAGAAACACTATCATAATAAAGGAGAATCCGCCTATAAGAATGTGTCATTCACCGTGTAACATACCTCCCATCCAGTTGTTTCTCTCTATATAGACATATCACAACCTACAGACCAGTTGTGGCTGCCTAAGGCTCTGATGAAGAGGAAACCTCTCGAAACGTGTTGCCATTTATTTATTTATCCCATGTATGGGCAATTGGGCATCAATTCATATTATTTTTAACAAATGAGATCACTGTCATTTATTTATTCATGAACACGTAGTATTTTCCTTGTATATACCAATTTGTTTGGAATAAACTTTTTTTAACTTGATTAATGCATCAGGCAACGCGCCTTCCTCCTTCCTTTTTCCTTGTCAAAAGAAGTTTATTGAGTATACAATATTATAAAGATACATAAAGTAAGTTTACAAGGATCTATAAAGTAAGCTCATTGTTTTACAGTAGGGTTTATATAGGTAAATATCATGAAATTTCAAATATTAAACAGTGGGTTCACGTAAACCTAAATTAAAGATATATATCATTTCCTTAGTTACTTTTGTAGGTATTTAAATGATTTATACCTACTATACATATTGTTTACAGGTAGAGTGTATATAGGTCAAATAAATTCTGATAATGAGCTTTAATCGTAAGGTGGAGAAAAGGAAAGAGAAAGAAGAAAAAGGGTAGAAAGGTAGAGGTATGGTCCACAAGGTTGTCCCGCTCGTCAGTTTATTATTCTTTTTAGTTTTCTTTGAAGCCTTAGAATGGGTGTCTCTGTAAGTCATTTAAACTGTTACCATGGCAACAGGACAGAGTCATTGCCTCCTTCCTTTTTCATATAACACCCTGCATGGACACAGTTACCAGTTACCCAATAATGCAGTTACAGAGGGCTGTATCTAAGGTACAAGGATTGTTTTGGTAATATATCAAAGCAATGCCTACAAAATCTTGCTCATCGATGTGTTTCGTTAAAATTTTAGCTTCCTCAGGACAGATACTGGGTAGGTGCTGGTGAACTTGTGGCTCAGGGTATGGGAGAACCTCACAAAACTACACAGACAACCAGAAAGGCGAAGTTTCAATGTGTTTCAATGAAGAGCAATGTAGTTCATACAAACATTAATAAATTGTATTGTAAATAAGGTAGTAAACAGATACTAGTAAACAATTAGTGTAAGAAGTATTATCTTCAACACTGAGAAATACAATGGGGTTATGCACAAAACAAAATTGTATGGGAGGAGGAGGGAGGAGGAGGTTGAAGGAAGGGAAAAGAAAGTGGACAATGGAAAGGAGGAGTCCCTTGCACCACTTTATCTTTCTTTTAATGGTTCAAATGGTTCAGAATAATGTCATGCTTCCCCCTTTGTCCGTTGTTCCAGATCAGATCCCATTTTGTATCCCTCCTCTTCCCTTGATCCATGATCATCTTCTGTTTGGTTTGCCTCTTTTGTTTCACTTAACCAATCTTTGATTAGCTTAAGCTCTGCATCCTTTGTTCTATTCACGTCCCTGGTCATTTATTTCTGCCTCTTGTTCTTTCTTACTTCCTCTTTCTCTCAGTCTCTGGTACATTCTGCCTATTTACTCTTTCTCCTTCACTCCCTAGATAAGTCAGCATAAGCCAGGATAAGTTTTTACTCTGCCCCCCCCCAATACACAAGCAATTGTCATTCCACCCCCCACCTTCCCTTCACTAGTCCATAATGAGGAGCTCAGTTTAGTTCCTGCTCTGCTTTTTCTCCTAGTGGTCTAGGATCAGATCTGACTCTTCCCCTTCTCCCAGTGGTCTAAGATAAGGTTAAGTTCTGCCTATTGTCCCAGGGATCTGTGATCAGCTTCAGCTCTGCTCCTCCTCCCAGTGGTTTTTGATAAGCTTAGACTTTGATCCTCCTATTGGTCTATAAACAGCTCAGAATCTGGCCTTCCTTCCAGTAGGCTATAATATGCTCTGGCATTGCCTAGTCTTCCAGTAGTCTGTGATCATCTCCAGCTCTGCCCCTTTTTCCAGTGGTCTATACTCAGGGCCGGATTAACATAGGGGCTGATGGAGCTGCAGCTCCAGGCCCCTGCCTTAAAATCGGCCCTCACAGCTAGTAATATAAGCCCGACTTTCTCCTGCCCATAAACTTCTATGGGACAGGAGAAGCTGTGTGTAAATGGAGGGGTGTCTGGCTGCATCTGTGTTGGCTCACTGTGTTTAGTACAGTGTCACAGTGCACAGTTCCCCCCCTACACAAATGGCTCTGCCTTCCCCCTCCTCTCTCTCTTCTCTCTGTGTGCAGTGAAGGAGCCGTGTGGGTTGGGAAATTATGAACAGAGCAACTGCAGCCGGCAGATAGAAGGTGAACTGAACAGATATCTGAGTGATAAGCTTCCCATCCAAGTGTGAGCTCAGTGACTGGACTCTTATCTCCCTTCTCTCCCCCTCTTTTACCTTTATCTTCAGCAATGGCTGTTATAACTGCAGTCAATATGTAGATTTGGCTCCTTGTGCTTTTAGGTGGGTTCACACTGCTTTGCTGTGTTTTGGCCCATTGCTGGTGTATCCGCAGTTTTCCTGCGTTTTACCCACAGTCCTATTGATTTCTATTAGGTTGCATGTTTGTTCTGAAAGCGCACCAAAATCAATAGGACTGCAGCTAAAACTGCAGATACACAAGCAGTGCGGCCATACTGCAGCAAACCAGTGTGAGCCCAAAGGCTGTACACACAACCCTCTATAGAACTTGGTCTGATCAATACTCCTGGCATTCATTTTACACACAACCATACCATCCCAGATCAGGAGGGGTGGGGGCTTCAGGGATTTGTTTGACTATGCTGGCCCTGTCCCTTCTACCCATCCTGGAAGAGTCCTGGAGGAAGTGGCAGGCTGCTGGTGGCAAGTGACATGCTGTATCTGGTGACAGGCTGTCAGTGGCAAGTGGCACACTGTATCTGGTGGCAGGCTGCTGGTGGCAAGTGGCACACTGTATCTGGTGACAGGCTGCAGGTGACAAGTGGCACACTGTATCTGGTGGCAGGCTGCTAGTGGCAAGTGGCACACTGTATCTGGTGGCAGGCTGCTGGTGGCAAGTAGCACACTGTATCTGGTGGCAGGCTGCTGGTGGCAAGTGGCACACTGTATCTGGTGGCAGGCTGCTAGTGGCAAGTGGCACACTGTATCTGGTGGCAGGCTGCTGGTGGCAAGTGACACACTGTATCTGGTGGCAGGCTGCTAGTGGCAAGTGGCACACTGTATCTGGTGACAGGCTGCTAGTGGCAAGTGGCACACTGTATCTGGTGACAGGCTGCAGGTGACATGTGGCACACTGTATCTGGTGGCAGGCTGCTGGTGGCAAGTGACACACTGTAACTGGTGGCAGGCTGCTGGTGGCAAGTGGCACACTGTATCTGGTGGCAAGTGGCACAATGTATCTGGTGGCAAGTGGCACACTGTATCTAGTGGCAGGCTGCTGGTGGCAAGTGGCACACTGTATCTGGTGAAAGGCTGCTGTTGGCAAGTGGCACACTGTATCTGGTGGCAGGCTGCTGGTGGCAATTGGCACATTGTACCTTTTGGCAGGCTGTGGGTAGCAAGTGGCACACTGTATCTGGTTGCAAGTGGCACACTGTATCTGGTGGCAGGCTGCTGGTGGCAAGTGACATGCTGCATCTAGCGGCAGGCAACTGTGGAAAGTGATACGCTACATTTGGTGGCAGGCTATGGGTGGCAAGTGACAAGCTGCATCTGGTGGCAAGTGACAAGCTCAGGTCCCACTGATTCTGCACGATGGTGAGTTGAACTATTTCACTATATATTACAATGTAGTAACTGAAATAATGGAATTTGATCATCCTGACACCATATCAAGCATGGTGTCAGGATGATTGATTTTAAGTACTAACACCAGCCATTTGCCTGACAAATCACCTCCACCACCGATTTCCCTGCCAACCCCGAGACTACATCCCCCACCCTCATCTTTTTTTCGGAAGAGGGGGTTGTCTCTGAATGACAGTTTGGAAATGTGGTCGCCCTATGTTGCTGCTGGTGAGAGACTGCATAGCAGGTGGTATTGGTGGTGTTGCTGCTGCTCAGAGGCTGCACAGCTGGTATTACTGGTGAGAGTATATTTAATTCGTTTTAGCGAAAAATTGTTTGCATTTTCATTTTGTTTCCATAAAAAGGCCCACCGAAATCCTCAGCACCAGACCCATGATGCTCTTAATCTGGCCCTGTCTATACTCAACTCTGACACTTCCCTTTCTTCCAGTGGTCCATTATCAGCTCCGGATCTGCTCCTTCTACCACTGGTCTATGATCAGCTCTGGCTCTGCTCCTTTTTTCATTGGTATATGATCAACTTCTGCTCTGTCTCTTCTTACAGTAGTCCATAATCAGCTCCAGATCTGCTCCTTCTCACACTGTTCTATGATCAGCTCCGGCTCTGCCCCTTCTTCCAGTAATCTATGATCACCTCTGACTTTTCCCCTTCTTCCAGTGGTCTATAATCAGCTCCAGCTCTGCCCTCTCTTCCATTGGTTTATGATCAGCTCCAGCACTACTCTTTCTTTTCGTGGTCCGTGATCAGCTTCTTTTCTGTCTCGTACATCCATCAGTTACACAGTCACTTTACAATCCTTCTCCCCCCATATCCAGTTCTAATGAAATGGCATTCTTGACTAGCTAAACTTTTGTCTGATTGAGCATTAAGGCCTCCTGCACACTGGATGTTTTTGACGTTTTTACAGCAGCTGTTTTTGGCAGTAGATGTTTTTTTCTAAAGTAATTAAACTCTCCATTATGTTATCCTATGTGTCCATGCACACATAGTCTGTTATCAGCAGTTTTGGGCAGTAACGTTTTTGAGCAGTAAAAAACAAAACTAGTGGGTTCTGAGAGATTTTTTCAGCTGCAAAAACTCTCAAACGCTGATAAACGCTGATAAACGCTAAAAAATGCGGCTCACCAGTATTTTTGGACATTTTTGATCCCATTGATTTTTTAAGCCTGAGTTCTGTTTGGGGTGTCGTCTATTGAACAGTAGCCTGGGTTCACACTGGTGCCGGGTGAACAGCGTAAGCGATTTGAGCCATAAATTTTGTATTTGGATCGCGCTCAATACCAAATGTTGTTGGAAGCCAATTAAATCTGATTCCAGTGCGGACCAAAAGAAGGGTCCTGCACCATTTTGGTGTGAGCTGTAATCTTGGTCGTAGCCTCCTCTCCAAAAGTTGATTCTAATGATGTATCGGACATGCGCGTAAAGTTAAAGAATTTCTCTGGATAACTACGCAGCCCTGTATACATATTTGCAAAATATCCAGAGGATACACGACATGATAGCAAAGGATGGGTCCAGAATCGTCGTCGATGGCTACTTCCCTCCTCCAGCTGTCTCTGTCTGCGCACCATACTTAATAAAATCAGTAGCCTAGCCTCATCAATTTTTGCATCACAGGATCCATAACACAGCAAGAACAAGCAAAATAGCTCCTGAACAATGCAGTGCTTCCTCTTTCCTCTAGAACTCTCTCTGCTCTGAAAATGGTCACTAAACAATACACACAGGCTTTGCAGAGATGCATTGTGGGTAAATGGGAGTTACTAATAGCAGAGAGGTGGTTTCTAGCTAAAAAAAATGCTGAAAAACGCTAATGCCAAAAAACACTAAAAAACGCAAAAAAAAAAAAAACGCTAAAAAACGCTATTGCAAAAACCTTGAAGAACGTTAAAAAACGTTGAAAAACTTACCGCAAAGCTACTGACGTTTTTATAACATTATTTTAACGTCCAGTGTGCATGAGGCCTCATGCATACCACTGTGTTATGAGCCACTCTGGGACCATAAACTATTTAGCCTAAATAAATTTGTTTATGAACAGTCACACATTTACCAGTTTTGCTATTAAACAATGAAATCTTTTTAGAACTAGTGAAATATAACAACACACATAGTTTATAACTCAGGTGTATTATTTGTCAAAGATTGTGTGCTGAAATCTTATGTGACCCTTACTGTAGGTGGGTATGACATGTAAACTGCATGTGATGGTTCTACCTGTAGACAGACTCATCAGAGTTACTGTCTTTCATATCCTAGATTGCAAAGGTACAGTATGTTTCAGTGTACAAACCAAAGGAAAATAAGTGAAATCTACTATGATGTAGTTGCACTCTTACAATAGAAATGCATAGGAGGAGACGAATGAATGTTTGAAAATTCTTCTCCTCATCCTCATTTTCAAGTAAATGTTCAGATTTAATCTTGATTCTGCTAGCTCTACATTGGATATGCACATCAGAGGACAGTCATATAGGGGAATGTATCAAAAGTGGAGCAGACAGAATCTGAAACAGCTGTGCAGGTCAACCAATCAACTTCTATCTTTCATTTTCAATGGTTAACTGAACAATCTGAAGGTAGAAGCTGATTGGTTGCTGTGTACAGCTGCTTCAAATTCTAGCTGCACCAGTTTTGATACATTTTGTGTTTGGATGTATTCATATTGTTTATCAGGGGAGTACCTAGAGCATATGGCAACTGGGGCGGATCCTATATCTGGCACCCTCCCCCCAACTTTAAAATGTAAAAACACACACAAAGATTTGAAATGTTTTCAAGAATATTTATTGCACACATTCATCAGTTCAAAATCAGTGAAGGCTCATCAGTGCCAATCAATGCTCATCAGTGCTGGCTCACCAGTGCCCACTCACCAGTGCAGGCTCACCCGTGCCAATCAGTACCAATCAGTGCAGGCTCACCAGTGCCAATCAGTGCAGGCTCACCAGTGCCAATCAGTGCTCACCAGTGCCAATCAGTGTTCACCAGTGCAGGCTCACCGGTGCCAAACAATGCAGCCTCACCAGTGTCAATCAGTGCCCCTCAGTGCAGGATCACCAGTGCCAATCAATACAGGCTCACCAGTACCAATCAGTGCTCACCAGTGCCAATCAGTGCTGGCTCACCAGTGCCAATCAGTGCTCACCAGTTCAGGCTCACCAGTGCCAATCAGTGCAGGCTCACCGGTGCCAATCAGTGCTCACTGGTGCCAATCAGTGCAGGCTAACCAGTGTCAATCAGTGCTCACCAGTGCAGACTCACCAGTGCCAATCAGTGCAGGCTCACCAGTGCCAATCAGTTCAGGCTCACCAGTGCCAGTGCTCATCAGTGCAGGCTCACTAGTGCCAATCAGTGCAGCCTCTGCAGACTAGCTCAAGATGGCAGACACAAACACCCCTCCATCTTGTAAATAGCAAACAAGGGGAAGGGAAGGGATTTTAACGGTGCAAAGGATAATAGACCAAAAAGATTTTTCTAAAAAAGTTAATTTTTAATTTAACATTTGACGTTAAAAAACATATAAATAATACATAGATTCACACAAAATACAGTTTTTGTACAGTTACAGTGGTCATACAGGACTTGAGTGTATTTAGTTTACGAGATGATATGGTTGCAAGCATACTAGCCCGACATGTTTCGCTGTGTCGCTTTATCAAGGGATATGCAAGCCAAAAGGTGATATCATCCAACACTCTTATAGTTCTAAAATAGAGAACAAAGGTATAAGCGAACAGACATCACAACTCGTGGAAATATTTAATAATGAAACAAACAAAAATGTTAGGCCAACAACAAGCGCAGTGTCCACTTTAGCATAGCACAAAAAGAGTGCTTACCCCTGTGTAACCCCAGCCTTGGTCGGTCCCCGCACAACCATCCACTAACATTGGAAATCTGACTTTGCCAAATGGTGCAATCACAGGGGACAGGAAGGTAAAACTGTGAATAGGGCAAAAATACATATATGTAAAGCGTTATAAAAATTATTATTATATAAGGTAAAAAACACCTGGCTATTGAAATCAAGGTGAATTGGTTAAACGTTGAGAGAAAGGAACAAACAATGGCTCCTAAAAGGAATTAAGTACTTACTTTGAGCTATTTAACAAAGCCCAATGGTGGAAAAGATCTTCAAAATATTTACTGGTAATTGCAGGAAAATATTCAGGTTGCTGGTAAAAAAAAACTAAATTAAATAAATGGGATCAGAAAATAAATGGGATCAGAAAATAAATTATCCAACAAAGTTAAGTGGATAATATAGGACTCAGTCTCATCAGATTCAAATAAAACAACCAGCTGGTCAAGCCTACAGATTTTTTACCTCTTTTTACTAAATAAAAAAACAATATGTTACTAGGTCAGTGTTTCTCAACTCCAGTCCTCAAGGCGCACCAACAGGTCATGTTTTCAGGATTTCCCTCAGATTAAACAGCTTTAGTAATTACTAAGGCAGTGAAACTGATCAAATCACCTGTGCAAAATAGTGGAAATCCTGAAAACATGACCTGTTGGTGCGCCTTGAGGACTGGAGTTGAGAAACATTGTACTAGGTAATGCATAGAAAGGCTAGGAGTCAAGATGAGATAAGGGAATCAGGGTAGTGCAGTGTGTGGTGAGACTTACCAGTCACTGACACTGCAGGAGACGAGTTCCACCCTCTGGCTCTGGCAGCTGAACACTGTCAGATAAGCCGGCTTTAAGCTGTCCCCCATCGTGCTGGCGTGTGACGTCACCAGCACGATGCGGACGTTAGGGCGCCAAAGGGCATGTGCAGGGAGTCGGGAGTCCATTCCAACTACAGATCCCAGGGCACACCGCGGTCGCCAAGGGCGGACGACATGCGCACCGGGGCTGGGTGAGAACCACACAGACCGCTGTGGAATCTGGGCTGCAGAGGATGGTAATGGGACGCTGGAAGCGTAACCCATTAGTGTCCCGATCTACCCTGATAGCGCGAATAGGGCACATAGATGAAATGTGCCCCGGGCATCCGTATGATTGCAATAGACCCAGCCAGAGTCAATGAAGGGGAGGAACTGAGAACTAAATAGGAGGGGAAAGAAACAGAGGGGCAAACAATGGGAATGGTACAGGACCACTTTCAAACCAATCCCAGCAATATACCAAAGGGACAAAGCGCTTAATGAGAAACAAATACATACAGATTGGCAAGGTAACAAAAATTGTTGAGTTGATTACATGCCCAATAATTTTTTTTTTTTTTTTGAAACAATGTACAGAAATGAAACTTATATAAATATATGAATAAAGACATGTCACAAAATCTATGAGGAAACCGTAGAGCTCGAAATTCAAAGGTTACTGATAACAAATAAAGGGAAAAAGGGAAAAGATATAAAGTGACAAAAAAGAGGGGAAATAGAGGGGGGAAAGCTAGTGAAACAGGGGAGATGGAAGGTGTATAAGGGGGAAACCCATTGCCGGATTCATAGAAAAGGTCTATAACTCAGGCTCTCATTAAAACCTGGGAAGGTGGTTGCTCTAAGGTCGTATATCCAGCGGGATTCAAGCTGGAGCAGCGTTCGGTCCACGCTGCCCCCTCTTTCGTCCAACGGGATATGCTCCAAAACCAGAAATTTGATGGTGTAAGGGTTAAAGTCATGATATGTGCCAACATGTCTACCTATAGCGGTGTTCATTTTCTTTTTACTGATGGGTTTTATGTGGTCTCTTATACGTTTAAAAAATTGTCGCTTTGTTTTACCGATATAGAAACCACAGCAGACACACTGAGCTAGATAGATAATACCAGGAGTTTGACAGGTGACTTTAAATTTTAAAGTGCCACTTTCCATTGGGAAGCAAGAATCTGGATTTTGTGTCTACAAAGTTGCACATATCGCAGTTCCCACATGGGGAAATACCTATACTTGTTAGATTACTGGAGGGGGGAACCTCACTAAAGTGGCTATGAACAAGACGGTCCTTCAAAGAAGGAACCCGTTTGAAAGTTATCTCCGGAAATTCTTTTATATACTTTTTAGCTACAGGGTCGGCTGACAGAAGAGGCCAGATTCTATTCAAGATTTTCCTGATTTCATTGTGTTGATTCATTGATTCGGGTGATTATTCTGACTGTGTCTGCTTTATTAAGAGGTTTTTTGGAAAAGATTAAAGAGTCTCTTTTTTGGGCATTAACACAATTGTATGCTCTCTTGAGGCAGGCATGGCTGTAGCCCCCAGCGAGCAATCTTTTATACAGATCTTTGGCGGCTACTTGAAAATCTAAGTCCTTACTACAGTTGCGTTTGAGTCGCAGATATTGGCTGTAAGCAATACTCCTTAGCAATGAATCCGGATGCGAACTAGTCGCATGGAGAATTGTATTACCCGCAGAGGGTTTTCTATAAAGTGAGGAATCTAGTTTACCATTAGCGTCAATAGAGATCGTTAAGTCAAGAAAATTGATTTTGGTTTCACTGTATTCCATGGTAAATCTGAGATTGAAATCATTTGTAGAGATCAGTCTCAGAAAGTCATAGGGATGTGGTGCCTATTTACGTGGGTGTTTCATCCCTAATCGGAACCAACTCTTTGCTACCCCTCCATCTTCTCACACCAGCTCAGGGCAGCTAAAGTGACTGGGTGGCAGGCACAATGCCAACCCACACCCCCCACCCCCTTACCACAAGCTCACCTCTGGTGGTGGAGCACACTGCCATTGCAATCAAAAACCCCCCAGGCGTACCTGAGGTACACACGGGGGGGCAGCTAAGGAGGTCCGGACTCCAGAAGACGCAGCGGCAGCCGGGCCGCCCAGGCATAGAAATGCGACAGGCCTGCAGCACAGCAGTGGCGGGAGGAGCAAGGAGGAAAACACAGATCAGGCCAGGCTAGCGCAGCCATGGGGCCGGGAGTGTTCTGGCCAAAAGAAAACTGCCAAAGGGAGCAACCACAGCTCTCGCCACCCTTGGGATGGTGTCACCTCTGGGGGGTGTCACCCATTTTGCCTATGGAAAAGGATAGGGCACTTTCAGTGCTAGCTTATCTTATTGTATACAGTAAAAATCAGTCAGTTGTAGTTCTATCAGTTCTAGTCTGTCCTGATATCATTTCCTTGATAAATGTAACTAACTAAATTGTTAGGCAGTGTCTGCAATCCCTGGGGCACAAAATCTTGAATTTAAATATATTCCTCAATAGTCACAAATGCTATGAATCACATTGAGTTTACCAAATTCCTTTGTAAAACCAGATATTACTATATAAATGTAGCAGTGACATACACACAGTGGCGGCTGGTGGTATATTTCCGGGGGTGGGTGGCAAACAATGCACCCTCAGCCACCCCCCTGGTCGGGTCAACCACCACCCCCCCCCCCACTTGTCCGGTCGGGTCATCGGCACCCACTGCACCCCACCCCCCGATCAACGATCAGTCGGACGGTTTTCAGCTCGGCACTTACCCCATCTATGGCGTGGGAGACGGGCGGTGGCTTCCCCTTGCTTCTCCTCATCATGGCATCACCTCCCTCCTCCACCCTCCTCCTCCTAGGCCAATTGGAATGTTTCTCCTTTCAGCCAATCAGGGAATGGGTCTCACGCCCTGCTTCCTGATTGGCCAGGAGGCGAATCAGTGTGACAATAGTGAATATTCATTCATTATTGTCACACAACTGGGTGGGCTCGGGGGGCAGTGCCTATTAGAGCCTCAGGCTTTTTCCCCACGAAAGTGGAGTTACCCTTTAAGAAAGAATACACATTCCTCTTTTACTGCTTTTAGATAATATTTGCTTATCCTGGAATTTAACTTTAATTTTATGCAGTTTTTTTCTCCCATTCTGTGCTTCTTTCCTTGTGATATATTGTGGAAAAACGTGCAGTATTTATCTGATGCATTGTCTACTTGCTTATAATTTTCTCCTTTAATGACATCAGTAAGGACTAACTAAAGATTTTATTATCTATCTCTCCCCATTACACATACATACATTCACTTATATGCCTTAATTTATTCATTTGTCAATACATGAAATAGCTTTCCTTCCTGTACAACCACAGAAAATCTTACCTTTTGAGATAAGGTATAGAAAAACAACTATTAGAAAGTAACTGTAAAAGTAATATTGATTTAATACTATAGTCTTGGAATTGCATTGATTTATTAGCCTCTTGAACTCCAGTGACATACCCTTATGCATTGTGCCAAAAAGGACAGAATTGACTGATTCTCTTGCCCAATATTTCTGGGATTTTATATTTCTGTGGTTTTATTTTTGCAGTAACAGATCGATTGCTTGAGTCATTTTTGCTTGGTGACAATTAAGAACTTATGAAGTGTGTGTAATATCAGTGTGTGGACACTTATTGGCAGGATTTATGATTGGATGAGATCAGCTAGGTGAGGAGGTCATGACTTCTACTCAGAGCTTCCTGTAATACAATTATATGAGAGATACTTAAAATAGGGATGACAAAACTAGCCAATGTTTATTATACTATTTCAAAACCTTCCAATAAAGAAACATCAAAGGTGTCCAAATTCACACATTTAGTGTAAATTTTATTTTATATTTGCAGTTTTAAAGACAAATATACCAAAAAGCTTTGTTTTGTTATCTTAGCCTGCTACAGTCAACACATCATTTCATATTCAACTTGGGTAATTACCTGCCATAAGCCAAGAGGAAACTTGCATTCTTATCTATATTCAGCTTGTGTACTTTTTTATTATTATTATATTATTATACAGAATTTATATAGTGACAACAGTTTATGCAGCACTTTATAACATAAGGACAGACAATAAAATTACAATACAGTTTAATACAGTAGGAATCAGAGGGCCCTGCTCATTACAGCTTACAATCTATGAGGGAGGGTCAAGAGATACAAAGGGTAATAAATATGGGGGGGTGGGTTGATGGAGAAAATAAATGTACAGTTGTTAGGTGGGGGCTGGATAGGCCTCTCTCAAGAGATGAGTTTTCAGGAAATCTTCTAAAAGTGGACAGTAGGAGAAAGTGGACAGAGTAGGAGATAGTAGGAGATGTTTTAGGAAGTAGGAAACAGTAGGAGTAGGAGACTGTAGGAGAAAGTGGGCAGTAGGAGATAGTTAGAGATAGTAGGAAATGTGGTAGGGAGTAGGAGACAGTGGGCAGTAGGAGATAGTTAGAGATAGTAGGAAATGTGGTAGGGAGTAGGAGACAGTAGGAGACAGTAGAAGAAAGTGGACAGTAGGAGCAGGAGAAAGTGGACAGAGTAGGAGATAGTTGGAGATAGTAGGAGATGTGGTAGGGAGTTCCAGAGGATGGGAGAGGCTCTGGGGAAGTCCTTACCTGCCATAAGCCAGAAAAAAACTAGAACTAGGCATTATAGTAGAAGTTCATGTTTTATGTCAGTAGACAAGAAGAAAATGAAAATAGGTGGTTTACAGGGCAGACAAAGTTCAGAGATACTGTAGGTGTCACCAATGCAAAAATGTTCACTCACTATTCAAAGAGCAGAGAAGAGGCAGGGCAGTGGCACAAGCTGAACAACTGAAGAAATCAGTCTATATAAAATGAAAAAGCAGTGCACAATTCTGTATTAGCACCAGGTATGTCAGTCCATGTTAGTTTACTGTAGATCCAGACATCATCGAGAGAGGGGCAGCTGATCAAGGATCACGAAAAATCCAGTAGTAATATGAGAAAGAAAAGAAGAATACAGGTTTGCTTTAGTAAAAGTAGTTTTACTTGACTAAATAGCACACACTTGTATATTTCAGAGTTAAAAGCGTGTGTATAGATTTGCAGCAGTAGTAAACAGCAGCCTCCTGGAGCTATATCTTCTTAGCAGGACCTGCTTAAGGGGTGTAAACAGTCACTGTCCACAGGGGATTTCTATATATCGAAGTGTGTTTCACTATATAGAAATCCCCCATGGATACTGGCTGTTTACACCTTTTAAGCAGGTCCTGCTAGGAAGATAAAGCACCAGATGGCTCCTGGTTTCACCTCTGTTCACCACTGCTACTGATCATTACACCACTTCTAATTTTTATTAAAACTACTTTTTCTACACCAGACCTGTGCCCTTTTTCTTTGTTTCACACAGAATTAAAGAAAAAAATACATTCCGTGGATACTGTGAACCATACTGGGTTTGGTTTATGGGAGTGAACCCAGTTGGAAGGTTATGAATACTGAATCCCATTAAAAAGTCTCTGCCCTTTTTTTAATAAACAATCTATTGTTGAAAAAAAGGTCATGGTTAGCTGAGCACTGTGATGAGGAACATGCATCAATACAAAAAAAAAGTTGAGTCACAGACACACTAATGCAGGCCATACACGGTCGAATTTCGAACGAATTTTCTTTTCAAAATCGGAAAGTTCGTTTTTTTTGTGATCCGATGATGCCACCATTGATTTTAGAAATTCGGCCGACCAAGCCTTCAATTTCACCGCATGTTGCTACAGAAAAGAATTTTCGTGGCCGGGAATCTTCTTTTCTCTCCGTAAATTTTCTTTTCTTATTACATTTCTCGCACGATTCTCCCATCATTGATTAGAAAATCGTTTGTTTTTCTAAAAATTTCCAACATGTCCGATTCCTCAAATTCGATGGCCACACGAAAATCGGCCGTTGTTGCAGCCCACCAATGGTGTGAAATTCATACGAAAATTCTTTCATACGATTTTCGAAAGAAAATTCTTACGAAATTCGGCCCGTGTATGGCCAGCATAAGACCCCATTGACACCTGAGTAATTTTCTGCTTGAGGCTTGTAGCTCTAAAACGCTCAACAAGCCAAAGCCCATTAATTTCAATGGCCCCTTCACATCTGAGCGTTCTGTCGCCTAAAGCAAAATTCCAGAACCTAAAAATGTACATGAGCTTCTTTTTCTGGCAGATTACAAGCATTTGTGGCCCTATAGACTTCAATAGATATACCTAACTTGAGCATTTTACGATCGTTTTACGAGCATTTTGCAAGTGTATTATAAGTGTTTTCTGCTCAAATAGCATCTCTCCACAACTAATTTCCTCCCCCTTTCCTTACTCCTAGTGCTTTCTGTTGGCTAAACAAAAATGCCTAAAGCTGTAGAACGCTTGTAATACACTCCTAAAATGCTTTTAAAAAACTTGTAAAAAGCGGCACAAAAGCTTTAAAAAAAGCCTGAAAAACACCAGCAAATCAATATGCTCAGGTGTGAATGGAGCCTTAGGGACATTTAACAAAACTGGAGAAGCTAGAATCTGAAGCAGGTGTACTGTATATAGCAACCAATCAACTTCTATCTTCAGCTTGTTATGTTAATATTTGAAATGAAAGATAGAAGCAGATTGGTTGCCATGCGCAACTATTCCAGATACTGACTGCTACAGTTTTCATAAATTCTCCTCACTGTGTTGGTTGGACAGTCCTGTAACAGATTAGGGACTAATCAGAGTGTTTGCAGAAATAGGTGGTTTCTGCAGGAGATGCAGGGCACATGCCCTGGGTGCCCAGTGTTACTTATGCTCCAGGTCAGACAGACTTGGAGGAACTTATCAGAATTTTAGCAGACAGAATCTGGAACAGATGTGCATGACAAGCTCTATCGAGAGCTTGTTTAGTTAAGCTTTGAAAATGAAGAATAGAAGCACATCAGTTTCAATGCACAGGTGTTCCAGATTCTGTTTGCTCCAGTTTTGATAAATTGCCCCCACCGTGTGTTGGAAAGCCCTGTGAGGAGAGATAGTTTCTGCCATCCTATATAGTGCTGATAAAAATTTCTATAGTTAGTCAGTGTGTGTTAAAGACACTTGGACTAAAGTAGAATAGATCACAGAGTGCTTGCAGGGAAAGCTATTTTTTTTCCATCCTTTATACAGCACCACTGAAAAGTCCTAACGTTACAGTCAGTGTATGTTTTGCACATTTCGTAAAGATACAGAGAGATCACAGAATATTTGCAAAGTGAGATACATTTTTGCTGTTTAGCTGTTAAACCCCTCTTGCTTTTTTTTTAATATAATTGTTTTTTTAATTTCATGTTTCCATAATTGTTTTTTTCAGCTTCAGTAAGGTTTTAAAAAATAAGGAGGCTGGGGTTTAGTCTTTAGTAAAAGTGCCTAAAGTGATTGTAAATGATCATCTTGTAAAACAAACCAATCAGTTTAAAACTGAAATACAAAAAGGCAAAACCATTGTGTATAAATATTAAAAAAAAAAAAAAAAAAAACATTCTAAATACTTTTTTTCCTTTTTTGTAAGTGATCACATAATCGCTGTTCTCAGCTGCATATAAGCTCAGGGAGGAGAAGCAACAGCACACTGAGCTCTCCAGTGAATGGCTGTGCAGAGGGTGTGTGTCAGGACAAGTCTGATCATTGGAGGAGAGCAGGCTGAGTTTCCAGCATAGTTAGAGAACTGACCACAATGTTCTCCTGCTTAGTGTGGTCAGTTTCTAATAGGAAAGCAGAGGGTCTGGCAGGATCATCAGGGATTCCACACAAAGGAAGCAATACAGAGAGAGCAGAAGACTTTTTCATAGAAGACATGGTACAGCAGACACATATCAGGAATATAAAATGCTGGGGTAACAAACACTTTAATTACTGTGCTCGTAGCCACTACAATATGTCTGTGACCACCCTATTTTTTTTTTTTTTTGTGACCTAATATAATGTGACCTAATATAGGTGATTTAATACAGTACACATAGTCACAGCAATATTTGGAGGCATTATTTAGTGAAATAAATACCCTCTAATTTTATATTTTTAATTACAGTAAAAGCAGAGCGTGGGATACATAGTAATGCTCATTCACAAAGAAAATGTGTGCTGCCTACCTCACCAAATTGCAACTAAAAAGGTGCATGCACATACTGTACATTTGTTGCTGTGTGTTGTGCTGCACTGCAATGCAAGCATGTTATAAAGTTGTCTTGGAAGTCATTCAAAATGAAAGGCAATGCATAACACCAATGCATGTAACGCACATTACCATGCATTGCAGTGCATGTATTGACATAGCAGGGCCTTAACCACTGCCTCACAATTGGCAACAGTGATGTCAGTCTGCTGTGTGCACTCCTTCAGTCAGCCATCAGTTGTTTATCAGGTCTATCAGACAGATCTGCCATTTGATAGACCTACAGCCAACTGAAGAGGCATTCATTGCAGGCTTTGTCAGCCTGAAACAGAAAGGGTGTTTACTGGCAAGTAGGAATGGGCCAAACACCCCCCCCCCCCCCCCCGTTTGGTTCGCACCAGAACATGCGAACAGGCAAAAAATTTGTTTGAACACGCGAACACCGTTAAAGTCTATGGGACATGAACATGAAAAATCAAAAGTGCTAATTTTAAAGGCTTATATGCAAGCTATTGTCTTAAAAAGTGTTTGGGGACCTGGGTCCTGCTCCAGGGGACATGTATCAATGCAAAAAAAAAGTTTTAAAAACGGACGTTTTTTCGGGAGCTGTGATTTTAATAATGCTTAAAGTGAAACAGTAAAAGTGTAATGTTAATTTAAATTTCGTACCTGGGGGGTGTCTATAGTATGCCTGTAAAGTGGCGCATGTTTACCGTGTTTAGAACAGTCTGACAGCAAAATGATATTTCTAAAGGAAAAAAAGTAATTTAAAACTACTCGCGGCTATAATGAATTGTCGGTCTGGCAATACACATAGAAGTTCATTGATAAAAACAGCATGGGATTACCCCACAGGGGAACCCCGAACCAAAATTTTAAAAAAAAATTGCGTGGGGGTCCCCCTCAAAATCCATACCAGACCCTTCAGGTCATGGAAACAGGCGAACAGCCAATGTTTGAGTCGAACTCATGTTCGACCCGAACATAAAGCCCATACCTACTGGCAAGATCTCCAGGAAAGAAATTTTGCAATAGATTCACAAAAACAATTTGCTTAAGAAAACTGTATATTGTAAAGCACAATGTGAAACACACTGAAAAAAAACACCCTCCTCATTGGATTACCTTACATGGGCTACCTTTAGACTATACTCTCTTCAGTCCATCATGAATGCTGCTGCCAGACTCATTCACTTACCAACTGTTTAGGGTCTAGTACCCCTCTCTGCCAATCCCTGAACTGGCTTCCGCTCACCCAGCAAATAAAATTCAAATTAACAACTAACAACAACTTAAAAAGCCATCCACAACTCTGCCCCCAGCTACATCACTAACCTGGTCCAAACTCCTCTCTTTGGTCCTGCCAAGACCTCCTGCTCCTTAGCTCCCTTGTCACCACCTCCCATGCTCGCCTCCAGGACTTCTCCCGAGCTTCTCCCATCCTCTGGAACTCCCTACCCCAATCTGTGAGACTATCTCCTGATCTATCCATCTTTAGACGATCCCTGAAAACCCTTCTCTATAAAGAAGCCTATCCTGCTTCTAACTAATACACTGTGTTTTTACTTTCTCCATCAGCTCATCCCTCACAGCTACTACCTTTTGTATCACTTGATCCTCCCCCTTAGATTATAAGCTGTAACAAGCGGCCCTCTGATTCCTGTATACAATATATAAATCCTGTATAATAATAATAAAATAATAATAAAATAGATTTGTGTTTACATACATTAGACACCCTAGATCAGCGGTCCCCAACCTTTTTGGCACGGGGACTGGCTGCATGGAAGTAATTTATGCCAAGGCCGGGGGGGGGTTGTCTATGCGGGTTTTTCGGGGGCAATTTGTCAGGGCAATGGCTGGTGTTAGCGCTTCAATCATCACAGCACCGTGGTTGATATGGTGTCAGGATGATTGAAGCGCATTTTTTTTTCTTTTACTTTTTCTTTCAATAATTGTTATTTTGATGTAACCAGTAATGTTTACACAATGCATCAAAATTATTGACAATGAAATATGGACAAATAAAATAAACAAGAGGTAGGCAGGTACATATGTCACAATATTAATAGCCAAGATATCTATTCTGGATGCCAACTTGATAAGAGAATTTATTATACTGGCAAACGGAAGATGGAGTACTGGTTCAATTATTAAGAAACATAATATTCCCCTTAACGGGAGTTATGACCGTAATATCAGAAGGCTTATCACAACTAGAAGAGAACCTGCCTAAGTTGGAAGCACATTATTTCTATGATTGTAATATGAAACTTTCAACTCACCATAATTCAGGAACAGGGGGAGCCCTGCGAGTGCCACTTGCCACCGTCACCTACCACCAGATGCAGCTTATCACTTGCCACCGTTGCCTACCACCAGATGCAGCTTATCACTTGCCACTGTCGCCTACCACGAGATGCAGCTTGTCATTTGCCATGTCGCCTGCCACCAGATGCAGCTTGTCACTTGCAAAGTCACCTACCACCAGATGCAGCTTATCACTTGCCACTTTCGCCTACCACCAGATGCAGCTTGTCATTTGCCATGTCGGCTGCCACTAGATGCAGCTTGTCACTTGCCACCATCGCCTACCACCAGGTGCAGCTTGTCACTTGCCACGTCACCTGCCACCAGATGCAGCTTGTCACTTGCTATGTCACCTGCCACCAGATGCAGCTTGTCACATCACTTGCCACCGGATGCGGATTGTCACTTGCCACGTCGCCTGCCACTAGATGCAGATTGTCACTTGCCACGTCGCCTGCCACCAGATGTGGATTGTCACTTGCCATGTCGCCTGCCACCAGATGCAGATTGTCACTTGCCACGTTGCCTGCCACCAGATGCGGATTGTCACTTGCCACGTCGCCTGCCGCCAGATATGGATTGTCACTTGCCACGTCATCGGCCACCAGGTGCAGATTGTCACTTGCCACATCGTCTGCCACTAGATGCAGATTGTCACTTGCCACGTCGCCTGCCACCAGATGAGGATTGTCACTTGCCACATCACCTGCCACCAGATGCGGATTGTCATTTGCCACGTCGCCTGCCTCCTGATGCGGTTTGTCATGTCACTTGCCACGTCACCTGCTACCAGATGCAGATTGTCACTTGCTACATCGCTGACCACCAGATGCAGCACATGTGCATTGGCTGGGTCCCAGAGAGAGGGCGGGCAGTGAGATATGATGTAATCTCTCTGCTCCCCTCAGCTGCACTGTGAGGGTGGAACAGCGATAATGCAGGATGGGTGGTGAGAAATGATGTCATCTCTCTGCTCTCTTGTCCACCAGCCGTCTCTCTCATGCTGGCCGTCAGCTCTGTCTTGCTGCATGCCCACCGGCTTGCTGGCTTTGTCATGCTGCCCTCCCACCCACCGTCTCTGCCATGCTGCTCTCCCGCCCGCCGACTCATCAGCTCTCTCATGCTGTCCGACGCACTCGTGGCCCGGCTGCAGAGAGGCCGCAGCCCGGTGGCTGGGGACCCCTGCCTTAGGCGATATCTCAGGGGCATGGTGAATGCTGCACAGTCCTTAGCTGCTGAACTGTGGGAGGTTTGGGGAAGTGTTACATGTGCTTTAAACCTGGAAGTACTATAGATTTCTCTAGTCACTCCAGTAATTAAAAAGAGGTATGGGCCAGCACCTCATGGTGCCTGCTTTGCATCCTTTGCATAAGTGAGTGTAGCGCAAACCCCTGACAGGCCCCGTTGATTTGTCCCAAGTTCTCTTCCCGCCTGGTTTCCCAGGGAGCCGGGCACACAACACTTAAACTGTATTTCTCACAATTACCAAGCAGTGGATGTCTTTTTAGGCTTTATTGCTGGATAAACTTGGATGGAGTGTGGGGAAGCTTTGGGAAGCTTTAAAATTTAGTGCACTAAGTTTTTGGAGGACTCTCTCCTCTGTCTACTCACTTCAGGCATACACTCACCTGCCTCCTCCCTCCCACCTTGGCAAAGACTAGAGACACAAGCACTTCTAGGACTCCCAGCAGGGCAAATCCCACTTTACTATCACTAACACAGTCACACCAGGGGTTAAACAGCAGAAATTCACTAGGATCCCACTTCCAGGCATCTACTCACTGTGCCTCTAGATACTTGCATACCGCCTGTCCTATATTGGCTAGACACTGCACTGTGAATCTCCAGGCCGGATCATCAGTGCACCCCCTTGACTTAGCTCAAAACTGCTTTGAGGAACAAAAGGCCCCCCCAGCTCCTCTTGAGCTGGGACCTTGATGGACTGGGACCTCAGTGAAATCTCTGTGACAGGCCCCCCAGCTCCCACTGAGTGGGGACCTCGGTGAGTTATCTGCAGGCTTCAGCTAACCTGCCCAGAAGGACAGCAGCCCTTCAAGTGGTTATAAAGGCAGAAGGTTTTTTTATCTTAATGCATTCTATGCATTAGGATAAAAAACCTTCTGTGTACAGCAGCCCCCCAATACCTACCTGAGCCCCATCTTGATCCAGCGATGCTGCACGAGAGACTCAGTTGTCCAAGGCTCTCTCTCCTGATAGCCTGAGACACAGCAGCGGGTGCCATTAGCTCCCGCTGCTGTCAATCAATGTTAGTGAGCCAATGAGGAGAAAGAGGGAGCAGGGCTGAGCTGCGGCTCCATGTCTGAAAAAGGCACTGGCTCAGCTCGGGTGCCCCAATAGCAAGCTGCTTGTTGTGGGGGGCACTCAGTAGGCGGGAGGGGCGAGGAGCATCGGCGAGGGACCCGAGAAGAGGAGGATCCAAGTTGCTCTGTGCAAAACCACTGCACAGAGCAGGTAAGTATAACAGAAAACTAGAAATAAAGGTGTCCTGTCTCAGCCTGGAGCAACAACATCAGCATGCCTCCATCCCTAAATGTTATGCGAGAACAAAAGGAAGTGAGGTTGGGACTTTACATGAGTCATGTTGGTGTGTATAATGATATATAGAATAAACATGAATAAATTGAATGTCGCAATCCCCAAGGGGGTAATTCATAATAATAATAATAAGCATAATAAAGCCAATGACGGTGAAACAGTTATGCCACAGAATGTAATCATAAAGAGTCAATATATATATATATTAATGATAAATTTAATAGCAAATGATTAATTGATGAACATGATTTGTGACAAAGTAAATGATAAGCAATCAAATACATACAGATAATTCATACATGATTTACATGATATTTGAAATTGATAAAACTTGTAATATGATACAGTTATCAGAACAAACTTGTACTTGGCACCCATAGATGAACACTCAACACGTTTCATGGCCTCTTGCCAATCGTCAGGAGTTAGATGCATGAATGAACTAAAAATTAAATAGATAAATTATTCAGTTATCTATAGGGATCCACTATTCCCCATAGGTAAAAGAAAAAGACAGAAAGGAGAAAGAAGCATTATCAATGTTACTTACAAAAGCAGCCCATAAGTTATGGCCAGAGCAGTAATGGAATAGAGCAGTGGATCGGCATAGGTGGTCCCAACTGGGGTTGGAGGCGAGAGATCCTCGAAACAGGACCCGTGGGAAACCGTGGCCAGAGAGCAGGCCGGACAGTCACTACACAATGCCATGTTGTGAAATGTGTGCATAATTGGCATCTGCCCAAATCTGTGTGCGAATATAAAGTAAAATAATAAGGAACAACCAATGAAAAATGATGAATTGCTTGAGTGTGGGTGTAAGGTAAATGTGAATATGTGTAATTGGATATGTGCAATGACAGAAAATGTGTGAAAGATGTAATTAATTAGATTAATTAAAAAGTATATATATTAAATATATGTAAATATACATGTCTATACAAATAAATATGCCAGTAAATAATGAATGCGTATGTAGTAGTAATGTATATAAATGTGTGTATGTGCAGGTTGATGTGTGTGTGTGTAGGTGTATGTAAATGTATATTGTATATATGTAGGTGAATGTGTGTATGTATGTGTATGTTGGTGTGTGTGTGTGCGTAGAAATGTGTGTGTGTGTGTGTGTATGTGCATGTGTGTGTGTGTATGTGTATGAAATATATGAAGTGATAAAATACAATAAACCCCAATTATCTGAACTGAAAATAGGTGTGACACATAAAGGTCTAATCCCCATAGTGATGGCATGTGGAGTGAAGCGCCGGCCAGCCCTGGGCCAGATATACCCCTGATCCCCTCCAACGTCATGTATACCACGTGGCAGCCAGGGAGAGGAGCACCTAACCCCAATCAGACCTGCGGGCGTGCAGGGGAAGGACCTGAGCTCATCGCAACCCTGGCTTTATTATGCTTATTATTATTATTATGAATTACCCCCTTGGGGAGTGTGACATTCAATTCATTCATGTTTATTCTATATATCAGCATACACACCAACATGCCTCATGTAAAGTCCCAAACTCATTTCCTTTTGTTCTCAGGTAAGTATAACATCTTTGTTATTTTTAAACAAAAAAAAACAAGACTTTAATATCATATTATTCATGCTGGGATCGCCTCCTTTCAATTTTAAAGTAAAATTCCTGGTTAAACCTAGTCTTACAAATGCTCCTATCCCTCACCTAACACCTATGCTGACTAATTTGTGTAAGAAAGATGTATATACTTACCTATTTTCAGCCCACTCTGGTGCGCTCTCATGTTTCCCTGTGTCAGCCAGGATGGCTGCAGGGGAGAGATGAGAATGCTCAGCAATAGATAGTAAAACCTAAAGTGCTGATGTCATGCTTAGGCTCCTACGGCTCATCTGTTGTTGGAGCTCTCTCCACCAGATCATGTGACTAGACCGAAGCAGGCTGAAAATAGGTAAGTATATACAGTACATCTTTCTTAAACAAGGTTAGTCAGCATAGGTGTTAGGGAAGGGAGCATTTTTAAGACTAGTTAGGATCATCTTGAAATTCTACTATAACTTGGACAGCTGGCACCAGCACAAGGATTACTTCTCATTAAATGTACAGTTGTGTGAAAAAGTATTTGCCCCCTTTCTGTTTTTTTATTTTTTTGCATATTTTTCACACTTAGATGACTCGGATCATCAAGCAAATTTTATTATTACACAAAGATAACACGAGTAAATACAAAATGCAGTTTTTAAATGATAATAAATAAAAGGGTAGATGAGTGCGCTTAGGAGCCTATCTAGGTATGCTGCCTCCCCTGATATAGCTCCCCTGAGGGGTCTATAAATACAAGGTAATAATGAAAAGGGGGTGGTGGCGCTCCCTAGTTTGGGTAAGAATGCCAGTTAATGTGATATGCTACAAATAAGTATAATTGATTATAAATACAGTGATCAGTGAGCTTCAAATCCGTGAATGGTATTTATAGCTATTATTCACTTGAGCGAGGTGATCTGCCATAAACTTGGCTCATCTCCACTCAATTGACGTTTTTCCACTAGTGAATTTAACTCAGTATATATATTTCTAAGGTGAACATTGGTTTAATCAGACTCCATATAAATACCGTGCTTAACAATCATGAGTGATTAAGTGTTTATAACAACTTTGGTGAGTGCATACACAAAAATAAAAATATACGCACTTATTAAAAAAAACATATTAATGAAAAAGACCTTATTTAAGAAAAGCAGTAAAAATAGTGTAGATATACATATGCATACTAATAGTCCATATGGTATATAAAGTCCCCACTCAGGGTTACTAGCACAAATTGGTGAATATAAGTGTTTTCAAAGGCTCTTGGTACACCTGTGCATAACTAATAGTCCATCCGATAGGTTAGGTCTTCATTCATAGTGATTAACACAGAAACAGTGACTGTGAGTGTTTTCAGGAATTCCACTTGTGACTTTGTTCTCCCCCTCCAGATTCCCCACTTACCAGATCCCCTCACCCCGACGGGGGTAATGCGCTTATGTTTGAACCCACTACGGTTGCTCCACCATTCTCATCCAAGGGCCTGGGATGTCCCACCTTCTTACAGATGTTTTCTGATGTACTCTGTGGTAGACTCCTCATAGAGGAAAAAAGATATAGGCTCCCATAGTGTAGTAAAAACGCTGGGTTTATTGAAAATACAGCAACTGGGTACAAAAAAATATAGCAACTTATTAAAAATATATATTAAAAATTCCTGGAATGCCTAGTTATACCCCACAAGCCGTGCACAGGGCTGTAATTTGTAGTGGGCAGCTAGTTTAGGATATACCGGCCTTGCAAAGCAGCGAACACTAGGTGTCTCTGGTGAATTAGCAGCAGCGCGCTGCGTTCCACCTGCGTTACAGCTGTCTGTACCAGGAAGTGACGTAGCCACGCATGCTACGTCAAGTCCTGGGGACTTTATATACCATATGGACTATTAGTATGCATATGTATATCTACACTATTTTTACTGCTTTTCTTAAATAAGGTCTTTTTCCTTTATATGTTTTTTTTAATAAGTGCGTATATTTTTATTTTTGTGTATGCACTCACCAAAGTTGTTATAAACACTTAATCACTCATGATTGTTAAGCACGGTATTTATATGGAGTCTGATTAACCCAATGTTCACCTTAGAGATATATATACTTGGTTAAATTCACTAGTGGAAAAACGTCAATTGATTGGAGATGAGCCAAGTTTATGGCAGATCACCTCGCTCAAGTGAATAATAGCTATAAATACCATTCACGGATTTGAAGCTCACTGATCACTATATTTATAATCAATTATACTTATTTGTAGCATATCACATTTGAGTTAAGCATACACCATTAACTGGCATTCTTACCCAAACTAGGGAGCGCCACCACCCCCTTTTCATTATAACCTAGTTTTTAAATAATGGTTTCATTTATTAGGCAAAAAAGCTGTCCAAACCTGCCTGGCTTTATGTGAAAAAGTAATTGCCCCCTAAACCTAATAACTGGTTGTGCCACCCTTGGGGTAACAACTGTAATCAAGCATTTGCGATAACTGGCAATGAGTCTTTCACATTGCTGTGGAGCAATTTTGGCCCACTCTTCTTCGCAGAATTGTTTTAGAATTGTTTTCCAGCATGAACGGCCTGTGTAAGGTCATGATACAGCATCTCAATTGGATTTAAGTCCGGGCTTTGACTGAGCCACTCCAAAACCTAAATTTTGCTTTGTTTTAACCATTTGGAGGTGGGCTTGCTGTTGTGTTTCGGATCATTGTCCTGCTGCATAACCCAAGTGCACTTGAGCTTGAGGTCACGAACTGATGACCGGACTTTCTCCTTTAGGATTTTCTGGTAGAGCTCAGAATTCATGGTTCCATCAATTATGGTAAGTCATCCAGGTTCTGAAGCTGCAAAGCAGCCCCAGACCATCACGCTATCACCACCATGTCTGACTGTTGGTTTGATGTTCTTGTTATGAAATGCTGTATTAGTTTTATGCCAGATGTAAGGGGACGCACACCTTCCAAAAAGTTAAATTTTTGTCTCATCAGTCCACAGTATATTTGCCTAAAAGGGGATAATCAAGATTTTTTTTGCAAAATGTGAGATTAGCCATTCTTTTTGGTCAGCAGCGGATTTGGCCTTGGAACTCTCCCATGGATACCATGCTTGCCCAGTCTCTTTTTTATTGTTGAATCATGAACACTGATCTTACCTGAAGCAAGTGAGGCCTGCAGTTCTTTAGATGTTGTTCTGGGTTCTTTTATGACCTCCTGGATGAGTCGTCGTCATGCTCTTGGAGTAATTTTTGTAGGCCTGCCACTCCTGGGAAGGGTCACCACTGTTTCAAGTTATCTCCATTTGTGGATAACGGCTCTCCCCGTGGTTCACTGGAGTTCCAAAGCCTTAGAATTGGCTTTGAAACCTTTCCTAGACCGATACATGTACATTACTTTGTTTCTAATTTGTTCTTGAATTTTTTTAGGCATGATGTGTGGCTTTTTGTGATCTGTTAACGTGCTTCACTTTGTCAGACAGCTTCTATTTATGTGATTTCTTGATTTAACAGGTCTGGCAGTAATCAGGCCTGGGTGTGGCAAGTGAAATTTAACTCAGCTTTCCAAAAAATTGTGGTTAATCACAGTTAATTCAGGATTCAGCATGGGAGAGGGCAATTACTTTTTCACATAGGGCCAGGCAGGTTTGAACAGCTTTTATCCCTTAATAAATGTAATAATAATTTAAAAACTGCATCTTTGATTTACTCGAGTTATCTAATATTACAATTTGTTTGATGATCTGAATCATTTAAGTGTGAGAGATATGCAAAAAAAAAAAAAAATCAGGAAAGGGGCAAATACTTTTTCACCCAACTGTAAGTATTCTTCCTCGTGCTTATTAAAAAAAAAAAAAAAAAAAAAAAAAACTGAACTTGGGCTTTAACTATTGTGTACATTCATGGGAGTCAAGTCACCCCAGCTAATAATCACCCCACGCTCTAGTGAAAAAATTAGTAACATAAATAAAGTGCTAAATTAGTTAAAGTGCTATATAAAGTGACACTGCATGTGCAAAATTGCACAAAACGCATATATAGTGACAACGTATGTGCAAATTTGCATAGAAACGCATAAAGTTGCTAAATAATCACATAACCTTCAAGTTACAAAAAGCACATATAAAGTGACATTGCATGTTCAAAATTGCATAGAAATGCACAAAATTGCTACATAATCGCATAACCTTCAAATTGCATAGAATAAAAAGGTGCTAATGCTGACAAAATATGAGGTAGAGTCCAACAGTGCACATGAATAGAAAAAAATTAAAAAATAAAATGAAAAGAAGATGCGGTGAAGTGCTGTGCTCCAAGTGACAGTCAGTGAAAATACAGTCTTTTAGTGCATAGGTGATGTGAATCCTCTTCAGCGTATAAACACCTCAGTTGTGCAGTGGCTACCTTAACTTACCGCTGTAAGGTAACAGCGTGTTGTAACAAATGATGGTGGTCAGTAAATCCTCCAATGGCTTGCATCTGATGTTCCTCTTGTGTGGTAGTGGCCAGGGGAAGCCTCAATGGACTAGATATCCTAATATTCCTTAGTAGCCTGATGTATAGTCTTCATATACAGTGATAGGTTATCTCTATATGCCTCAGTGACAGTAGACAGCCTCCCAAGTCCGTGAACATGGAATAAAAAGGAGAGGGGGGGACCCAAATCGTTAAGTATGTAATCACAGATATTTATTTGAGTTTGCAGGTTTAAAAGTACTGACATAATGAAACAGGTAAAAAAATAGATAAAAAAGAGTAGCGAGCTTGTGGCCTGATCTCACTTCCGGTGCCCATGTAAGCCAATCCAACGAATGATTCCCTGATGAAGTCACATGATCGTGACAATATTATTGATTTTAATTTACTTATTGTTGGTGCAGTTTGACCAGTTCGGTGTCTGCTGCAGCTAGTGTTCCGTTGTTTATTGTTGTCCTGGTAGCGCGGAGATATTCTTTCCTATTTAATGACCAAATATGCTGAACCCTGATGAAGACCAGAAGAACATGCCAGTGGCAGCAAAGGGACAACTAGTCAGATCATGGCTGTAGCATCATTTAAGGGGGGAGCTGCGATTTTTCAGGTACTGTAAGTTTGCCACAATGTGGAAATTTGCTGGTCATACTTGCACATTTTTACAAAAGCATAGGCACCAGAAGCAAAGTTTAATTCTGTTTTAACTAACCTGGTAGATCAGTGTTTTAGTACAGTATTCAAGTCTAAGACCTATTGGTCAGTGGCCATCTGCATACCATCACATTGCCGAACTGTCTGAAATTAGCTGGATCAGGCAACTGTCACCACCAAAAACTTCTTTAATCACAACAAAAAAATCTTTTAGTAGCCCCAATCTTTGTTCCCTATATTTAACATACACCAAGGAAAACTTTTTAAAAGTAAAAGCCTGTCAAATTCCCTTTTCATTGGACTTTTCTGCCTGCCACAAATCCTTGTTAATGGAGTCCTAAATCAATCTTGCTATTAAAAGTAATAAAAAAAGACTATAAAAGCAACTCAAGTACCATATATATTAACCAAATTGAAGACAAACTCTAATGCCGTGGACAATACGATACATTACACATGTAGCAAAAGATTATAATTTTTCTGATTTATGTCTTATGCAAGATTTTTATTTTTGATAGAAGAGACATTTCACTACAGTTGCAAGATACTGTGCTTCTAGTGTCATTGTCCTCCCCTCATAAAAAAGGAACTAAGAACTAAAGCCAGTGTGATTCTTATACCATGCTGAGTAAAAATAATTGCAATTCAGTTTAAATAAATATTTTACTATTGTGTTATTTTTTACTTAAGTTAAATGGGACCAAAAAAATTTCTGTAGCCCAGTGGAAGAATATCAGAGATACAATGAGAAATGATTTCAGAGTGCCCTGCTATACAATTACATAGATTTCTCTAAATAATATGATACAAGAATTCTTCAGAGAATATGTTTAATGTTTTATTCTTTGTGGCAGTATATTGTTTGTGATAATCGAGTTGGAATTGTGAAAAACACATGAAGTGAGGAGCATTCGTCAGGCTATCTATTGCGCTCTGTGGGTCTCTTAGAACTTCTCGGATTTGTCATCTTTATATTGCATGCTTTTTCAGAAGGTGAAGAGACATTAAGACTATACATGTTCTGTTCTTATCAGCCTTGTGAAGTTATTATCTGCTGGAAGTAGTATATTCATGTTACAAAATGTTACCTAACGCATAGAATCTCTAAAGACTTAGAAGACTAAAAGCCATAAATCTAAGTGGACATAAAAGGCCTTTTTACCCTCACATTTTCACATACATACATTCATTCTATTTCTGTGTTTCTCACATCCTGTGAATGTGCTTGAACAGTCATCATCGTTATATTAGTTTCACCTGTCTGTTAATGCAAAAAGCCAAATATCAAACTGTGCAACTGCAACTCCATACACAAACCATGCAGACATTATCAAGAGGTTCAACCAAACATAGCCTTCACCTACTGATAAATACACACTGCTTCATTGCCCTGTTTGCCTCCAAGGACCTGGCTGGCAATTGGCCACTCAGGAGATAAGCACTTTATCTGAAGACGTGCTCCTGCGCAAAATGCGTAGAGGCTTAGAGGTCGATGTAATTTCCAGTTATCCATCCAGGTTGGTTTCCGGGGCTGCGGAATACACTCCGGCTTTGGGGAATGCCAGCATGACTACGCCACTAGCACTGAGGAAACTGTTTATCCTGGCGCTTCTTATTACTTCCAACATGTGAGTGTAAATGTTTTTATTCGTTTTTTGGTTGATTGATTAAACGGTATCACACTATATGCCCCATTCTTGTTGGGATTTTATGTTCCATCACATGAGCTACATCTGGACCCACCAGGAGAGGCGTGGACATATCAGTGGGAATGATTGTCTTTGAGCCTAACCTATATGTATCTGCCTGTTGATTTGTTAGGTGAGAACAATATATTACTAGCACGAGGTGGAGCATGTCTGGTGGTTTGGAGGAAGTCCTTTCCAGCACTATATTGTATTCACTCAGGAATCTTTTGGTGATTGGATTCACATAATATTAACTATTAACACAAGTGCATGGTCATCGCAAGGATTGGGACTGCATGGTTATTTAAAAATTGCAATATTACTTGTTTTTTTTTTAACTATTGCAAGTTTATTGACATACAGTGCCTCTCTTTATTTTATTCAGTTTGCTTAGAGCCATTGGGCACTTAAAGGGGCAGCTGCTCATTTATCACATTCACTATTGTTGGGGTTAGGTGGGAAACACACCCGCTTACGTATATTTTTATATACACAGGTTGAATAGTTTATATTGTATTTGAGAATTCATATTAGGATTTATAGGTTTGTATAACACCTTTTAGCCTAATAAAAGGAAGAAGGTCACATGCTGTCCCATTCCCAAACAAATGGCTCTGGAAATTAAATGGAGTGATAGCAAAAGAAAATATCCGTGAAAGGGGAAGAGGGTAATTAAGAAAACCTGTCATTGCCTTAATAGACAATAATGTAAGAACATCCAACAATTTTGCAATTGGCATTATTGTTCCAACGACATCCTGTTGGAGGAGTTGTGTATGTGTGTGCCACCAGTGCTCCCAGACTTTGTGTGTTGTCTAGAACACTTCTGGGAGTGAAGATGTCTGAAAAGTTAGGGGGGCTTTTAAACTAGGCGACAGGGGGAGGGTGCAGAGGTACAGATATTCAGCGTGGAACATATTCCAGAGGGTAGTATTGGGGGCATTATTGGTAGGTTGACTAAAGCACCTAAACCCTAGGTAAGTATAGTAACAAGTCCTATTTGCAACCCCAGAGCACCCAATAAGGAGACAGTATGCGTCCGGTCTAAACTACGGGGCATGTTCACCAATGCCAGGAGTCTGGTGGACAAGATGGGAGAACTAGAACTACTGTTGTACGAGGAGAATTTTGATTTTGCAGGAATTACAGAGACTTGGTTCGACAGCTCTCATGATTGGCTGGTAACCATTCAAGGGTATTCCCTATATAGCAGGGATAGAGAGGGTAAAAAAAAGGGGGGGGGGTGAATGTGAGAATGTGAATGTGAGAGATGACATCACTAAGAGAGCAGGGGTGGAGGTGGAATCCTTATGGTTAGAGCTACAAAGGGAGGAAACTAAGGGGAAAGTAATACTGGGAGCATGCTATAGGCAAAGTTCGGGCAAAGATCGGGCAGTTGTAAGTTGTAAGCACCTAGGAGCAGCGGGAGTGGTAAAAATGTAGTGCTGAAAGCCTCCACTTGACAGGTAAGTGTGCCATAATGTGCTAGTATGCGTACATGGGGGCCTTTTTTGTGGCATTTACTACTATTTTAAGTAATACTAAGTATCATTCACCTTGCAAGTGGACTGGCAACTATTGGACTGAGTGGAATTTCTGTGTCGTACATCCAGTGTCGGGACAAGGTCAAACAGCGCCCAGGGAGAACATGCCGAGCTGCGCCCCCCCATGACCAATTATCTTACACACACCTGATCATTATAACTACATATAGAGTGCAGAGGTCAGGATTGGATACATTACAAAGTACAAGGATAATGTACAGTGTGCAGGTGTCAGGAGAAGAAAACATACAGCGTGCAGAGGTAAGGTATATGTACAGTAATATACAACGTGCAGGAGTCAAGAGCGGTAAACTGCAGAGTGCAGAGACCAGGAGTATATACACCCTAGTGCATAGCAGTACCCCTATAAATTATATCAAATTTAGTGTATGTGTCATTATCAAATATGACCAAGTGAATTATATATATCACATGAATATGGAACCAAAATACAAGTGCTGCAAACAAAATTGTGAGGGGGCGAATCCCAGACTCCAGGTGCTGTAACTAGAATATCAAAATATATAATGTGAACAACTCATAAATATTTAATTACATATCACATGCATGTGGGACCAAAATACCTGTGCTGCAAAAACATTTTGTGAGGGAGTTAAGACCACACTCCTGGTGCTGTAAATAAAAAAATGTAAATACTATAACATATAATGTGAATAACTCCCAAATAATATTCAAATAACTCTAGTCTAATTCTTATGGTTCATTTGCACACAATTTGGTGTTGGAGTTACTACCAATCTCCCAGTGCTGCAACTCAAACACCGTGCAAAGTACTATAAAGTGCACTATAAACAAACAGTCCACTAGAGAGCAAATGCTCTTGTGCGCATTGCTGGATCGAGAGCATGTGGCCGACAGATTCCTCCATGCACACAAGTGGGGTTGATATGTGAATTCCCCCTTACTGGGACATTGTAATTTGACAGCAGGGACTTTCCCCTATCAGAATACACTGATCAGCACTGCAGCCGTTTGGCTGCAAACAGCTAAATTGAACAAGGATTTCCAGCAGAAGCGGATATAACAATTGGTTTCTGCCTAACAGAGAGGGTTACACACTGATCAGCCCCCCCCCCCCCCCCCCCCACTGAACCAGATGAATTCTGATGAGTGCACCCAGTTTTACCTAGTCCTTTGCTGTTCCCTGCAGTGCTGTTACTGGTCCCCTGCAGCTCCTGTGTCAGTTAGCAGTGACAGTGGTCACACTCCAGCCTCCACTTTGGACCATACAGGGTAATGCCCTATACACACGACCGGTTTTGCCGTCGGAATAAACTCTGAAGGTTTTTCCGATGGAATTTCGCTCAAGCTGTCTTGCATACACACGGTCACACCAAATTCCGACCATCAAGAACGTGGGGACGTACAACACATATGACGGGACAACTCATACAACGTCTCCTACTTGCTTCAGAGCATGCGTCTTTTTTTTTTTTTTTTAACAGAAAAGCTTTTATTGTAGACAAAAAAAAAAGACAGGAGAACAGCTTAGGTGTACAATAATGAGCCAAATAAGGCACGAAGAAGATACAATCTTATACAAATACTGATATGGCTTAAATATATAGGGCATTAGTATAACCTATATGTGGATCAGATTCTAATTCCAAATTAGATGGTGTATTCCACTGGGGAGGCTCCTTCCAGGAGGGGTGATTAGGAGGCCTCACAGGGGTCATGACGGTGTCGAGTCTCCTCTGGGTTATCTTGCATCAGTTGAGGGGTCCATAAACTCTAGGGGTATAGGTCTGGTCAGGGGTATCCGGAGGCGGGGGGGGGGGGAGAAGGGAAGGTAGGAGAGGGGTCCAGATGAGAGGAGAAACACGTTGCTGTTTTTGCTTCGGAGGGATAGCTGTGTCTGGCATTGGTCTGTTTTCGATAATCTCGGGCAATGTGGTCAGTGTAAGTTGGCAAGATATGAAGTTTAATCTTATTCTCAAGTTGTAGAATTGTCTGTCTCTCTAGTGTTGGCTTAAGTGTCAAAACTGAGTGACCTGGCCCTCACCCATGAGTCCCATATCTTACCAAACTTTTGGGGGCATTTTCGGCCCATGTAAGTAAGCTTGTATAGGGGCAGGACTGAGTCTACTAATGTAAACCACTGAGCTGTTGTAGGAGGAGATGGCATTTTCCAGTTTTGTAGGAATACCTTCCTGGCATAAAAGCAGAGGTAAAATAGCATTAGTCTGGTGTGCGTTGAGTGTGTCACAGACTCTGTGTCACAAAGAGACCGGTAGCAGCGTTGATTTCTGAGACAATTCGTGTCCAATAACCCTGAATGAGCGGGCATTCCCAAATGATATGATAATATGTCCCAACTGCCTGCTGGCATTTAGGGCACACTTCGGTGTGTGTATTATATATGCTTGCTAACCTCTGGGGAGTATAGTAAGCTCTGTGTATGAACTTGAGTTGTATAAAGCGGTCCTTGGCTGAGATCAATGTTGTAATGTATTGTTGCAGGGCCATGTCCCAGTCTTCCTCTGATAGGGAGGGGATATCTGTCTGCCATTTGAAGAATAGAGGAGATGGCCCCTTAGGGTCCCCACATGTAAGACGTAAGCATATAGATGACAGGATTGAACATGCGTAATTTTTGGTACGTCGGAACAGCATACAGACGAGCGGTTTTCCCGATAGGAATTTGTTCTGTCGAAAAATATAGAAAATGTTCTCTATCTAAGTCCATCTGAATTTTCAACGTATAAAGTCCGATGGGGCATACAAACGGTCGGAATATACGATAAAAAGCTCCCATCTGATTTTTTCTGTCGGAAATTCTGACCGTGTGTACAGGGCATTAATCTTCCTGTAGATGTGATGATATCTAGATGTCTAGATGTATAGGGAGGAGGAGAGCACTAGAGTTGGCTGAAGCATAGAACCAGGTAGGTAAAAAAAGACTATACCCCCTTTCTCCCCCCTCCCCCACATTGCAAGAGTAGACTTTATTGGTGTTGGGCTGGGATAAGCCACCCCATCCTTTGCTGTGTATGCTTATATTCTTGAATAGGTTAAGAATTAGTGTGACATTTCAGGTGCTACATAGATGTCATCCACATACACATATCTTATTAAAAAATCATTATTTTTAGAAGATATAATGTGTATGTGGATGACATCTATGTAGCACCTGAAATGTCACAATAATTCCTAATTTTACTTTTCACTTTCAATAAACCTGCACTGAAAAGTACAGAGCAGGTTTACATCACAGTATGCAGGGCAGTGGAGACTTACAGTAGCAGAGGATCCAGCCTCCCATCCATGCTGTACACATCTCCACCCTGCTCTGGAGGAGGTCTCTGCTGTATGCTGGGCGGGACCCAATGATCTATGCTGCAGCGTGAGGATCTCTGAATGCCCCGCCCACATGTAGTACTATCGCTGGGACTATACCAGCTCCGAACTGAGGGGGGAGCTCACAGGAACTCAAGAAGGAAGCCTGGAAAGGAGTGTATTTGCTGCCGCAGAGAAGCAAGCATGGGCACATAACCATTGATTTAGGCAGGCAACACAGGCATAAGTTATGGTACCTAGCTATATTTGTTACAGAGGAGCTGAACTGTTGAATCTATGCACATTGTAATATATATTGAAATAGTTAAACTCAACATAATGCAGAATCAGTGCGGACCCTAAGCTTGTTTTCCTGCCACCAGAAGCAGCTTGTCACTTGCCAGTGTAGCCTGCGACCAGATGCAGCCTGCCACCACTGCAGCATGCCACTAGCCTGCCACTAGATGCGGCCTGCCACCACAGCCAACATATGCAGCCTACCACTAACCTGCCACTATATGCATCCTGCCACAATAGCCACCAGGTGCGGCATGCCACCAGATGCAGCCTGCAGATATCCATTACAACACCCTGCAAAGATCTCCAGCCAAACCCATCTCCATTGCTGTTTACCATTTCCATGGAGGTAAGAGGCCAGTACACACTGAGTGTTACACATGAAGAGTGATACATCGGCGGCTGTTTTGAAGAGCACATTGGAGCACTATTTGCACTTTCATTTATCATAGACTTTTCATTTTCATTAAGTGAACTTTCGCATCTATATTGCGATAACTGTGTGATATTGGGAATTGTCAGCACACAGTCACAATTTTTAGCACAAGCATTGTTTTATTGGTATTATACATCATTATTTATTTATTTTACATATTTTGTAGTTACACTGGAATTAGGATCATTATTGCATTTGCACAGCGCTTAGCACACGCACTCTGATTGTTTTGTTTAGCACTGCTGATTTTTGCTTTCAGCGATTTTACATAGCAGTATCATGCATTTTTGCACAGTTGCAACATAGTCATTTAATGTTTATATACACTAAACATAGGGCTATTGGTTTGTTCAGCACTGTTCATTGTTGTTTTCAGCTATTTTTACACAGCACCATTATGCGGTTTTGCACAGTCACAACATAAGCACTTTAGTATTTATCTACACTGAACATAGGGCAACCGTTGCTTCAGTTATTTTGCACAGCATCATTATTTATTTACATAATCGCAATTAGTGATAATCGCAATTAGCGATTTTGTACACCATTTAGTGCTTATTGTTAAATATTCCATATATATCATTAAACTGCACTGAATATCATTTACTTTATACCATTTAAGTGCATTTACACACTTTGGATCTAGCTGCAACTTATCTGATTAGCACATACTTAGCGATTTTGCATAGCAGCATCATGCGTCTTTGCGCAGTTGCAACATAGTCATTCTATGTTTATGTACACTAAACTTAGGGCTATTGGCACTTTAATATATACTATGCTTTGACATTAGTATAATAATACCCAGAAACACTATAGCATTTGCACAACACTACGTGCACATACTCAGATTGGTTTGTTTAGCACTGTTTATTGTTATTTTTTTAGCGATTTTTACACAGCATCATTATGCAGTTTTACACAGTTACAACATAGGCACTTTAGTATTCATCTACATTGAACATAGGACTATTGTTGCTTCAGTTATTTTGCACAGCATCATTAGCAATTTGCATAATCGCAATTAGCGATTTTGCACATCATTTATCGCTTATTGTTAATATTTTATATATATCATCAAGCTGCGCTGATCATTATTTACTTTATATCCTGCCACCACAGCCACCAGATGCAGCCTGCCACTAGATGCAGCCTGCCACCACAGCCACCAGATGCAGCATGCCACTAACCTGCCACTAGATGCATCCTGCCACCACAGCCACCAGAAGCAGCCTGCCACTAACCTGCCATTATATGCATCCTGACACCATAGCCACCAGGTGCGGCATGCCACCAGATGCAGCCTGCCACCACAGCCACCAGATGCAGCATGCCACTAACCTGCCACTAGATGCAGCCTGCCACCACAGCCACAAGATGCAGCATGCCACTAACCTGCCCCTAGATGCAGCTTGGCACCACAGCTACCAAATGCAGCATGCCACTACCCTGCCACCAGATACAGGTTGCCACTAACCTGCCACCAGATGCAGCCTGTCACAGTGGGGGTTATTTCCTAAGCCTGGAGAATGCAAAATCTGGTGCAGCTCCGAAGCTGCACCAGAAGCTGATTGGCTACCATGCACAGTTGCACCAGATTCTGAATGCACGTGTTTTAGTAAATCAACCCCTGTATAAAGATTTTGTGCATTGTCAAGCCTCTTGTAGCCTCTCCTCTAAGGCCTCCCTAGGAATCCAATATTTACATTCAGGAGCAGGGAAACCAGCACATACGCACTACACTACATGGTTACACTGCTATGATGATTTAGAATTTATCGAGGGGGACCCAGCAATGGTGATACGGCAGTGATGAAATCTCTCCTGCTGCTCACCTCCATGTGTGCATGGCCCAGCTTTAAACAGGGCACGGATTGCAGCCTGGGGGTTGGGGACCACACACTTCAGATATGCAACTATAAGGCTTTAGGTACCTTTTACATTGTACTCCTGCACAATTGACATTAGTAAATATTGCCTTTAGTATAGCAAACTCACTTTTTGAGTTCAAGTCTACATTAAAAGCATCCAATTTTCCAAGAACTGCACACAGGTTCCCTAATCTATTTCCACTAAGGCATGTCAGGCTCAGTAATACTTAAAAAATAGCATGTTAAAATCTGGTCATTGCAGATCTTCCAACACAGTACGAGTTCTGGCTCGTCATTTACCTTCCTAGTGTCATTACTGTATGTTCTCATTTTCCAGCATAGTGCTGTTGAATAAGATCCTCCTCTTACAGCAACTAGCTAAACTATGAAACTCCTAACAAAATATGCTATTGTTGTTCTAACAAAGATTATTTTTGAGACGTCTAAGCTCAAAGAGCTGAATTTAAATGATAATATAGTATTACAAAGAACCAATGCAGGAGGCAGCATTGTAATTTCAGATAAGAAAAGCTATTGTCACAAAGCTAAGCAATTCAGCCTTATGCAAAAAAAATTTAAGAATAATCCTATAAAATTAGTTCCAATGGAACTTCTACTTTTATAGTTAACGGATTAGTTATAGGAATTTAGGCATTTATTCCAAAAAGTATTTTGATAATAACACATAATGCCCACTAGGCCTTTATACTTTTGGTCATATACATTTTCCTAATTTGATTTTTTTTTCTAAGTATGGTACAGAATCATTGTTGAATAAAAGCATCACCGAAACTGCATAATCATAAAAAATTCACACTAATAATAATGTTATGGCAGTTTGACTGTGCTTAGACAGATCGTGTTGGGTTTTTGATATCACTGAAGCTGTGCTAGTTCTGGGGTAGTGCTTATCTACAAGCAGAAAACACCATGGTATGCATGACTCTAAATAAACACCATATTCAGATGTCTCCTAGTGGGAACCCCCAGTGTTGATTGGGACCCTGGACTGAAATGGGTAACAGATGATCCTACAGATTCCTTTTAAGAGGGTGAGTTGGCTGACTGTGCTATTGTCAAAACGTATTTTTTGAATTACAAAAAAAGTGATTGAATTTGCATTGTGAAGCAACCATCTTGGGCATGTGCTCAGTAGTACCAGCATGTTCTTGGAGTAACCAGAGGAAACATGCAAACCCCATGTAGATAATGCCCTGACCAAGACTAAATACCCAAGTGTTGCAAGGCTGCAAGAAGTGGTACCCACTAAACCACTGTGCTGCCCAAAGCAGTGGATTTTGTTTTGACAATTAACTAAATTAACTAGCTATCTGAAATTAACAATGCAAATATTGGGAGTATATACGTTAACAGGAGTACCCATAAGAAAAAAGTCACGTATTATATGAAAATAATTTCCTAATTAAATTGACACTTATTATTTTCTGAGACACAAGCCAGAAAACATATGTAAATCCAATCACTACAATCTCATTTAATCTTTAACATGTTAATGTCATTTTAAAAGTAATTTTCAATATTTTTTAAATTTCAGCTTCAAATAAAAGAAGGTGATACTGCCATGAAAATCCTTGGTTAGGCACTACCCAATATCTGTGATAACACTTTCTCTTTCTCTCACTTGTGCTCCTGAGTTGACACCCTGGCCATTTCAACCCACATTTTGGAGACATGATCATCATCAGGAAGACTGCTTGAGAATTGACATGCAGCCATTGACGTAGATGGGAAGTGAAAGCAAATAGGCTGCAGAGGATCAGTAGCAACAATGGATGAAAAAAAATGGTGAAAACAGTATTTTATAAAAAAAATAATAGATCGAAGTTACAATGATTAACGTTCTTTCAGTATTTTATATTATGACATCATACAATGACAACAGCAGTGAAGGCAAAATCATATTTGAGGGGGTCCTTGCTTTTGAAAACTGTGGGTCCAACATAACCTCAAGTGAAGCTTTGAATGTCTTCACAGTGAAGACATTTTGTAGGGTACTTTTCTCTGCAGCCACTGGAAAATGCACCCAAACAACTCCAATGCACCACTGAACAGATTATACAAGACTTTCATGGCTGCGTGAACAGCTCCATAGCTGACAGTGGAAAATAATTTATCTCCTTTTTGGGAAAATGCATTGGTGATAATGAACAGTAAAGATGGAAAGAGATGATGTCATTGCATTTTTTTTTATTTACCAGCTGCACCAAGTCATTCCCTAATTACATATATAATAATATAGATAATTATATATTAGAAGGCCAGTATGGTGGCCTGAATTTATGGGAGAAGTCTGGAGGGTATTTAAGCTGACCACTCACCCTTGATCTTTGTTGGTTCCAGTGCACGATACCACATGTCACTAGGCCGACTCTTCCCAGCTCACCTTGTGTTCGTTCGATTAAACATGTCTTGCAGCTTCTCCGTTCGTGGTCTTCGTCGGTGGTTCTCCCTCACTGTTGCAGGTAGTTAATCGAACCTTTTCGTTCATACGCAAAGTTACGATTGGTTATGTTTCCTATCCTGCATCCCTTTCGTTCTTAGCTGCTTCCGAGTTGTTGTTGGTCGTGTCCCGACATCATTTGGCACAGGTGTAGTAGATTTGCATGTTCCCTCAGCCTTGCTTGTCATCCCACCCACAAACATACATTTCATTTGTAGATCCAAGCCTCCGAGCCACTGTCGGTCATTGTCCGATTTCACTCGATACAGGCTTCGTTGCTCATAGGATTCACAGTCTTTGGGGTTGCCGTCTCGTCCATTTGGAGATGACCATGTATTGTTTGCACGGGTTCTGTGACTGATCGAGGTGGTAATTAGACCCATCTGGTGCCTTCTCTGCACTTGATGCACTTCTCTAGCCTGGGTGGCTGGGTGGTTGGTATGGGTTCGGTTTTAGAGTAAGGGGTGGCATACACTCTGCAACCGATTTGTATCAGATTCACTTCATACTTTCCAACCAATTTCTTTTACCCTACTACCGATTCGTATCAGATACGTTGCATACCTACCACTGGCCGATTCGAACCTGGTCGCGTCAGCGGTACAAAAGTTTGCATCGGATACATCCTGCACTCTCGTACCTTACAAACGGTTTGCTGTTATGTCATGTTACTCACCGATTCATATCACTTTCATGCCATACGCATCACTCCGATTCGAGCCTAGTCGCTTCGGCGGCACAACGGTTCGCATCGGTCGTAGCCCACACATCGACTTTTAGCGGTTCTTACTATACCCTACAATTTTTTATTCATATAATTTCTACTGACGGATCGCAGCGGCAGCTACATGCATCACAGTCCATTCCGAACCTAGTCTCACCGGCGGCACAACGGTCCGCATCATGGGCATCCCGCACACCAATTTGTAGTGGTTCCTATCATAAACCTACAATTCCTTGCTTATGTCATTTATACTAACTGATTCGTGTCACATTTACATTTGTACACATCACAATCCGATTCGAACCTAGTCGCACCGGCGGCACAGCGGTTCACATCATGAGTATCCCATAGACCAATTCGTAACAGTCCATATCCTTATCTACGATTCGTTACATATGCTACTTCGCAGTTCGTTCCTACATATACAATTTCTACTATTCTTTTTCTTTTCGCCTATCAATAGGTGACCTATTCTTGCCATCGCTGCAAGATACGCATCTCATCATAATTCCTTGCAATCACTGCAAAAAACACGCATCTCAGCATATACCTATTTTGCAATTTCTGCAAAACATGCATCTCAGTACAAACTCCTTGCAGTTGCTACAAATACACGCATCCTACCCTTTACCCGTTTGCAATCGCTGAAAAATAGACATCTTAGTATTAACTTCTTGCAATTGCTGCAAAACGCGCATCTCAGCATATATCCTTTTTGCAATCGCTGCAAAACATGCATCTTAGTATTAACTCCTTGCAATCGCTGAAAAAACACACTTCTCAGCATATACCCATTTGCAATCACTGCAAACATGCATCTCAACATATACTCCTTGCAATCACTGCAAGTACACGTCTCAGCATAACTCCTTGCAATTGCTGCAAGCACACTCAGTGGTGCTCATACAGCCCACTTAATTTTTTAGTGGCACTTAATTGGTCACTCGTCTCCAGTGGCATTCATACGAGCCACTCAGTGATTTCGTCTGTCTTTTCTCCCTCAGGTCAGTCGAGTTCAGGTTCCATCCTGTACCAGGTTGGACGTTATTTTCCAGGTTAAAAAAAAAAATGCTATGTTTGCATAGCTTCACCAGGGCCAATCGCATACAAGGGACACACAAAAAAAAAAAAAAATCTTGTTGCACTCATGTCACCCCTACTGCAGGTGTTCCCGGTCGACCGAGTTTCGATCCTAACCAGGACCTCGCTACTAGAGAGTCAGTCAGGGCGTAGTTCACGGGTTTCTCTATCACATCATTCTGCAGCACCCTTTAACTATAACGTTACTTCACATTAGGGATGAGCTTCGAGTTCGAGTCGAACTCATGTTCTACTCGAACATTGGCTGTTCGCAAGTTCGCCGAACAGCGAACAATTTGGGGTGTTCGCGGCAAATTCGAATGCCGCGGAACACCCTTTAAAAGTCTATGGGAGAAATCAAAAGTGCTAATTTTAAAGGCTTATATGCAAGTTATTGTCATAAAAAGTGTTTGGGGACCCGGGTCCTGCCCCAGGGGACATGGATCAATGCAAAAAAAAGTTTTAAAAACGGACGTTTTTTCAGGAGCAGTGATTTTATTAATGCTTAAAGTCAAACAATAAAAGTGTAATATCCCTTTAAATTTCGTACCTGGGGGGTGTCTATAGTATGCCTGTAAAGGGGCGCATGTTTCCTGTGTTTAGAACAGTCTGACAGCAAAATGACATTTGGAAGGAAAAAACTCATTTAAAACTACCGCGGCTATTGCATTGCCGACAATACACATAGAAGTTCATTGATAAAAACGGCATGGGAATTCCCCACAGGGCAACTCCGAACCAAAATAAAAAAAAAAAAATGATGTGGGGGTCCCCCTAAATTCCATACAAGGCCCTTCAGGTCTGGTATGGATATTAAGGGGAACCCCAGCCAAAATTTAAAAAAAAAATTGACGTGGGGTTCCCCCTAAATTCCATACCAGACCCTTCAGGTCTGGTATGGATTTTAAGGGGAACCCCGCGCCAAAAAAAAAAAAAAAAAACGGCATGGGGTCCCCCTAAAAATCCATACCAGACCCTTATCCGAGCACGCAACCTGGCAGGCCGCAGGAAAAGAGGGGGGGACGAGAGTGCGGCCCCCCCCCTCCTGAACCGTACCAGGCCACATGCCCTCAACATTGGGAGGGTGCTTTGGGGTAGCCCCCCAAAACACCTTGTCCCCATGTTGATGAGGACAAGGGCCTCATCCTCACAACCGTGGCCGGTGGTTGTGGGGGTCTGCGGGCGGGGGGCTTATCGGAATCTGGAAGCCCCCTTTAACAAGGGGACCCCCAGATCCCGGCCCCCCCCTGTGTGAAATGGTAAGGGGGTACTTACCCCTACCATTTCACTAAAAAACTGTCAAAAATGTTAAAAATGACAAGAGACAGTTTTTGACAATTCCTTTATTTAAGTGCTTCTTCTTTCTTCCTTCATCTTCTTCTTCTTCTGGTTCTTCTGGCTCTTCTGGTTCTTCCTCCGGCGTTCTCGTCCAGCATCTTCTCTGCGGCGTCTTCTATCTTCTTCTCCTCGGGCCGCTCCGCACCCATGGCATGAGGGGGGAGGCTCCCGCTCTTCTCTTCATCTTCTTCTCTTCTTCATCTTCTTCTTCATCTTCTTCTTCATCTTCTTCTTCTTCTTCTTCTTCTTCCTTCTTCTCTTCTTCCTGTCTTCTCCGGGCCGCTCCGCAGCCATGCTGTGGCATGGAGGGAGGCTCCCGCTGTGTGACGGCGTCTCTTTGTCTGACGGTTCTTAAATAACGGGGGGCGGGGCCATCCGGTGACCCCGCCCCCCTCTGACGCACGGTGACTTGAGGGACTTCCCTGTGACGTCACGGGGAATGCCACAGGGAAGTCCCGTCATGTCACCGTGCGTCAGAGGGGGGCGGGGTCACCGGGTGGCCCCGCCCCCCGTTATTTAAGAACCGTCAGACGAAGAGACGCCGTCACACAGCGGGAGCCTCCCTCCATGCCACAGCATGGCTGCGGAGCGGCCCGGAGAAGACAGGAAGAAGAGAAGAAGGAAGAAGATGAAGAAGAAGATGAAGAAGAGAAGAAGATGAAGAGAAGAGTGGGAGCCTCCCCCCTCATGCCATGGGTGCGGAGCGGCCCAAGGAGAAGAAGATAGAAGACGCCGCGGAGAAGATGCTGGACGAGAACGCCGGAGGAAGAACCAGAAGAGCCAGAAGAACCAGAAGAAGAAGAAGATGAAGGAAGAAAGAAGAAAGAAGAAGCATTTAAATAAAGGAATTGTCAAAAACTGTCTCTTGTCATTTTTAACATTTTTGACAGTTTTTTAGTGAAATGGTAGGGGTAAGTACCCCCTTACCATTTCACACAGGGGGGGGGCCGGGATCTGGGGGTCCCCTTGTTAAAGGGGGCTTCCAGATTCCGATAAGCCCCCCGCCCGCAGACCCCCACAACCACCGGCCAGGGTTGTGGGGATGAGGCCCTTGTCTTCATCAACATGGGGACAAGGTGTTTTGGGGGGCTACCCCAAAGCACCCTCCCAATGTTGAGGGCATGTGGCCTGGTACGGTTCAGGAGGGGGGGGGGCCGCACTCTCGTCCCCCCCTCTTTTCCTGCGGCCTGCCAGGTTGCGTGCTTGGATAAGGGTCTGGTATGGATTTTTAGGGGGACCCCATGCCGTTTTTTTTTTTTTTTTTTTGGCGCGGGGTTCCCCTTAAAATCCATACCAGACCTGAAGGGTCTGGTATGGAATTTAGGGGGAACCCCACGTCAATTTTTTTTTTAAATTTTGGCTGGGGTTCCCCTTAATATCCATACCAGACCTGAAGGGCCTTGTATGGAATTTAGGGGGACTCCCACATCATTTTTTTTTTTTAATTTTGGTTCGGGGTTGCCCTGTGGGGAATTCCCATGCCGTTTTTATCAATGAACTTCTATGTGTATTGTCGGCAATGCAATAGCCGCGGTAGTTTTAAATGTGTTTTTTCCTTCAAAATGTCATTTTGCTGTCAGACTGTTCTAAACACAGGAAACATGCGCCCCTTTACAGGCATACTATAGACACCCCCCAGGTATGAAATTTAAAGGGATATTACACTTTTATTGTTTGACTTTAAGCATTATTAAAATCACTGCTCCTGAAAAAACGGCCGTTTTTAAAACTTTTTTTTGCATTGATTCATGTCCCCTGGGGGAGGACCCGGGTCCCCAAACACTTTTTATGACAATAACTTGCATATTAGCCTTTAAAATTAGCACTTTTGATTATTCATGTTCGTGTCCCATAGACTTTAACGGCGTTCGCGTGTTCGAACGAATTTTTTTCCTGTTCGCATGTTCTGGTGCGAACCGAACAGGGGGGTGTTCGGCTCATCCCTACTTCACATACATCATTGGACGTGATCTCCAGGCATTAGTTCTGTCACATATGTCTATACATGACCTCGCAGACAAGGTGGCTTAACAGTAGGCTTGCTGGCAGTGCAAGTGTTAGCAGGCCGAGCACATGTCACCCACTACAGACCGCAACATTCCTACGTAGGCCGTACCAGACTTCTACTTCTCTCCCCAGTACACCCTAGGGCTCTGGTCTTCAGGTTGTACTTGCCACAAACAGGCACCCGAGCTATCGGTTATCTGGCCAGTCACCTCCTGGCCCACCTCGGTCTCCTCGCACTCTTCTGAGTTTTCTAAATTTCCACTCTACATAAGTTCTGTACAACAGAACTCTGTCAGCTCCTGTCTACGCCTATCGTTCCTTTTTCTGTACTTCTCCCTTTTTTCCTCCTCTCTGAGTTTTCTCTTTACCACTCCACTCTCTACCCTACGGCTATGACTCCTCTTAAACTGGCCGGAGCCATGTCGCAGGCCGGCAGCGAGGACTTCACACCTGCCCCTCTGTCACCCTCTGTGGGTTCTGAGCACGGCAGCGTGCAGTCCCTCAGGGGACGGACCATCCCCAAACTCAAAGCTGAGCTGAGAGCTTTTCAGGCTCCTCTTCCCACCTCCAGCTGCAGCTCGGCCCAACACCCAGCAGGCATCCCTGCAATCCATCTCCAGGGCCATTTCCCAGGAACATTTCGGACGTCCAAACCAGAGTCACACTTTTGGAAGTTCGCCCACCCACGGCCCTCCCTGACCCGGTCATAGTCCCGATGACAGCTTCTCCTACTGCAAGTACACCAGGCCCTACACCTATCATCCTCCCCGCTCATCTTGTCCTGGCCAGCGTCGGGGAGCATATATTGGAGGGCAAAGACGTCAATTGGCATCCCTGCTTATCTCAGCCCATGACTTGGCTGACAACAAATCATACGCTTGGGGGGACGTCTCAGTGGTTGTCAAGTCGAGAGACCCCAGTCTCAGTCGTAAGCTGTCAGCCACTGAGTTCGCCCTGGCCTTCGGGATGTTCAGAGACGTACTTTGTTCAGCCACCCCCAGCAAGAGGGAGGAGCTGAACTTATACCTTCATGCAGTGACAGATCTTGCTTACATATATGGAGGTTTTGCCTTCTATGACTACTATCGGTCATTTTCAGCCAAAGCAGCAGCGAGACTTACCCAGTTCCAGATCAGCTCTGACTGGAGCCTCACAGACACGGAACTCTTTTGTTGCAACTTTTTTCACCAAGCTGACCTTTGGGTCTAAAAGTAGCCCGTGGCTGTTTGACGTTTTTGCCCAGTCCCTCACTTGCCCAGGCTCGGTGTCACAGGGTTATCCATTATCTGGACGAATTTCTGCTCATTGAACAGCTGGACATACCCTTCGGTACATCTAGACAAGCTAAGAGTGGTCTTCAACAATCTCAATGTGCCTATAGCCAAACACATAGTGGAAGGCCCGGCACATTTCATACATTTCTTAGGCATTGTCCTGGATATGCATGCCATACAGTATAGCCTGCCTTCTGACAAATTAGCCCGTGTTAGGTCAGTCATTCACAAGTTTACCCGGTCACAGGGGTGTACTAAAAGTGAGCTGCAGTCCTAGATAGGAATGCTCAATTTTGCTATGAGAATTATTCCTGAGGGGCAGTCATTCATCTCATGGCTCTTAGTCTTTCTCGCCCAAGAGCAGGACCCCGACCGAGTCCTCAGACTAGACCCAGCAGCAATAGCGGATTTAGCTATGTGGGACGAGTTTCTCACCAACTAGAACGGCATATCAATTCCCTCAGTATCAGCTCAGTCGCCCAGGTAGTCACCGATGCTGTAGCCTCCACAGGCTTTGCTGCAATTTTTGGCCATCGCTGCTTTGCCAGACCCTGGCCCCGGAACTCAGACTGATTCCTGGTTTCCCTCGACCTTCTTCATTGTTCGAGCTGTACCCTAACGTGGCAGCAGCCCAAGTCTGGGGCCACGCGTGGACAGGTCAGACAGAGCTCTTCACCACAGACGACCAGGCTACAGCCAACATAATTAATAAGGATAGATCCAAGTCGCTCTCCATCATGTCCTTCCTGTGCAGGCTGCAGCAATTATCACTACATCACCAATTTAACAGTTACTGTCAGCATATCCCTGGCAAGTGCGATGCTGCAGCCAATGCACTGGCCATCTTCAATTTTGTCTCATTCATCCAGCAGGAACCCAGAGTCGACCCATTATCCACTCCTATCCCACCTTGGTCTGAACTAACAATGGATTGAAACATGGATTGAAGCAGTAGCCCGCAACAAATGGCAAACGCTTACCCATCACGAGCGCTTTCTTTAGGGGCATGTCCGAAATCCTCACACATTCCCCCTTTGGGGTCTTGCCCAGCCCAGTCATCCAGGCAGCCATCTACCTTGCTTTCTACGGCTTCCTACGGCCTAGCAAGTTCACCTCTGATAGCACCAGCAGTCAGATGCTGTACAGACACCTCCTGACTCGCTTCCCAAGCCACTATGCCCTTCATCTTACGGTCTCCAAAACGCAACAAACCGGATCTGGAGTGGATATTAACTTCTTTCGAACCAGCAACGATTGGTGCCCAGCAAAGATCCTTGACCGCCTGCTCTCCCACCTACCCAGCCAGCCAGTCTCCAGCCCGTTACTGCCTTTTCCGGTCAACCCCCGAGTGGCAGTCAGTTTATTAAACATGTTAGGGTCCTACTGGTCAACTTAGGCCTAGACCCAGGGTGGTATTCTGGACATTCCTTTGGATTGGCGCAGCCTCAGCCGCATCTCAGCACGGCGTACCAGACCATGTGACCAAGAAGCTGGGCAGACGGAAGTCTGCCTGCTTCGCCGGATATATTCCAAGCTCTCAAGTCGAGATGGCCCTTGCCTTCTCCAAGCTCGCTCAATGAGGTTAAAGCCAATAAAAATACTTCCCTACCTGGTTTGTGATCCACATTTGTCTCGGTCTTAGGGCTGCGACCATAAATTAGAAGGCCAGTATGGTGGCCTGAATTTATGGGAGGAGCCCGGAGGGTATTTAAGCTGACCACTTCTCCTTCCTCTTTGTTGGTTCCAGTGTATGATATCTTCCCTCCCATTCCCCTTTTTACAGCACTTCTCAGCACATTCTCCTCTACAATCATCCATTACTTATCTTGGGTATGGCTCCTTTTCCTTGCCATACCTACCAGACGACCAAAAGCCACACCTCAGGTCTATTCATGTTGTGAGTCTTGTCGCGTGTTTATGTGATCCACATTTGTCTTGGTCTTAGGGCCACGAATATATATATATATATATATATATATATATATATATATATATATATATATATATATATATATATGTGTGTGTGTGTGTGTGTGTGTGTGTGTGTGTGTGTACCAACAGTCCTATTCTGCAATCAACATACTGTCCAAGTGGCACTGACATCTACAAAATTACTAAATGTTTGTATCAAATCCATATGGTCCACTGTTTTCATTTAAGCCAAGATGCCATTTTATTTAAGAGATGTGTCTATATAGTTCTTTGCAGAATTTCCTTATAGAAATTCTTATTTTATTCAAAATAAGTGTTACTTTTAACTTAAACTGTGGACACTAAATTTGGTCCTGGCATACTTATATTTCCCCCTTTTCACCAATGTTTTTTTGTGGATGCCTAAAATTTTAAGGTACACAAGTAGTTATGCTTCAACATTACTTTGAAGGCACAAATAACACAGCCCATAATAATGTTTCCATTACAGACAAATACATGCATTAACCTGCTGGAGTCATCACTGATTTAAGAAAATCCTAAGAGAGAGAGAGAGGGCACAATTCTGCCTCTTACCAGTAGGTGGCACTAATTTCAAGGCTATTTACCCTTGGTAAAGGAGTCATTGTAACAGATTAGATTGATTTTATTTTAAGGTCAACTTCAAGTACTCTTAAAAAAACAACAGTCAAGAGACAGACATGGAAGCTACCATTGCTAACCCTTCCTTCTAAAAAAAAAAAATACCAATAATGTTTTCTGTCAAAAAGATCTTTTTTCAATAACTTCAATTACTATCACAGAACAAATATGTATATTAAAGTGTTTTTCATTTTCTCAGAATTTCCTGATTGTAGTAAAAGCTGTTACAGCCAGGGAATTAACATAACAGCCAGTTAACTAGCATTTTCAAAAAGGAGCTTTATGACCACCTGTGAATCCATCTTGTGCACAGACCAGAAACAAAGAGGGAAGGTTATAATTGTTTGGACACATTTCTTTTCGTAATTCTACTAAAAATAATTGAAAAGCATTGTAAAGCATGTAGAACAGTCCTTTATCTAATTTGGCTCATTTGATATTGTTCCAACACTAACTTTTGGTTCAGAGGCTCTGTGGAAGAGGGTATGCTCCATAAACTTGTCATCTGAGTGACACATGTTGCTGTTATGGCAGATTTTAATACTAAGACAAGCCATACATGCTTAGATTTCCCTGCAGGCAAATTGTGAGAAATCAGTCAATTCCCCCATCAATGCTAAATAGCATAGATGGAGGCATCTGTACTATCAACTATTGTATGCAAACAGCCACAGCATTTGCAGCTACCTGAATACCCAAAGAGTGACTGCATCTGATTGAATTCACTCACTGTTTGGCTGATAATTTTCTGCTCAGCTCGTTTAATTCTGAAATCAACTTTTGGCAAACCCCACCCCCAGCTCTAATTTTGGCAGATTCGGCAAGAATCAGTGAAAATTTGAACAGTGTAACGGGCAGCTTAATACACACGGGCCGAATGTCATTAACAACCAGCCAACATTCGGCCTGTGTGTATGGCGGTCAGGCCGGCTTCTGTTGGATAAGCATGCTGGAAAGCCAGTGTCGCTGATCGGTGTGTTGAGGGCATCCCCCTGTCAAAACACAATAGCTCAGTGGGGGAGATAGCTGCACTAACATCGGGTTATTAGTACAGCGGCTCCAATTGGAGCCTACCTTTTTTTGTTCAACTGAAAAAAAAAATGCTGGGTTGAACAATAAAAACACATGGGGGGTTATTTACTAAAGGAACATCCACTTTGTACTGCAAGTGCACTTGGAAGTAAAGTCGCTGTAGATCCGAGGGGGACATGCAAGGAAAATAAAAACAGCATTTTAGCTTGCACATGATTGGATGATAAAAACAGCAGAGCTTCCTCTCATTTCAGATCTTCCCCTTAGATTTAGAGCGACTGCACTTCCAAGTGCACTTTCAGTGCAAAGTGGATTTGCCTTTCGTAAATAACCCCCATAGTGTGTACTAGGCTTAAGCACTAGAAAGCTATTGGATTGGACTTTTAGAGAAACCACCAGAGATTCTCCCTCTGGAAATGGGATAAACATTCATGATTTTTTGTTTTTGAGTGCTTTTATCTTATTAATGAAAGGATTGCTTTGATGCAGGCTTTGTCTTTTATATGTGTTTTATCTGATTACTCAGGCCTGATGCTACAGCAGCAGGCCTGATTGGAGCATTTGGACATGCATGGTGTATGAACAATAAACTGACGGATTGACGTAGCACAGGTTGGTATACATTGGGGCTGCTGAGAGTTGTGGATTTATTTGTATAACTGTTTGGTTAAGGCTGGCTGTGGCCCTAGTAGAAATACTAAAACAGGATATTAGAGTCCAATACCATTTTAATTGCTGATAAAAAAAGAGTAATACAGTGGTACCTTGGATTACGAGCATAATTCGTTCCAGAAGAATGCTCGTAATCCAAAGCACTCGTATATCAAAGCGAGTTTCCCCATAGAAGTCAATGGAAACTCAAATAATTTGTTCCACAGTGACTTCTATGGTATGCAGTATCGCATGTGGCCAGAGGCGGGGGGGTGCTGGAGACACTCGGAAACTGCTCGGAGCAGCTCGGATGCACTTGGAGAAGCTCGGAAACACTTGGGAACCGAGGGGCTCCGAGTGCATCTGAACGGCTCCGAGTGTCATAGGAGCCCCTGCACCCCTTTCTAAACATGGTACTGCACACCGCAGAGGCTTGAATCCTGCTCGTTTTTTAAGACATCACTTGCAAACCGAGTCAGGATTTAAAAAATATAGTAGCTGGCATTGCGAAACGCTCATTAACTGCGTTCCTCGCAATCCGAAGTATTACTGTATATCTGAAATTAAAATGATCTTGCACTCTTTTATCCAATTTTGGTCTGGTGCTCCTTTGTGTATTTCTATGTTGGGTGCCCATCGAAGGAAGTCTTGCTGTGTGGGAGCCACCTCACCAGAGCTATTGAGCTTGTTTGAAGTTTTTCTTCATTTGACTAGGCTTGCAAGTATAAAAGTCCCCAGTGCTTCTTTAAGTATGTTGTTCCCTGGACCTACTAGGGCTGTTGTACCACTTTTGGGCACCAAGATTTGGTGGCTGGTTCTTGACTAAGGCAAATAGAGGATCATGTTAAATAGGGGAAAGGGGGAGATGAATCATGTTGGCAGATGCAGCCAGCACTGCTGATCAGACAAGGGAATAATAGTCTCTGCTGCAGGTTTTCAAATCCTCGGAATTTTTTCCCCCCAGATGGGCAGCCAGAAGGGGGCCTCCTGTAAAAGAGTCCTTCAAGTGACTGTCATCTCACATTTACGGGTTCCTTCACTAAAAAAAAAAAGTATTTGCAGCAGTTAATTTCACCATTTGGGTTTTACTCATTTCATTCCATGACTCTACTTCATGTTGTTACCTCAAAATGATCATCTCTTTATTTTACACTTTCCCCATCTCTACAAAAGTGAAATATTCAAATATCCGTATACTGTAACAGCACAGTATAAATTATATTATTGGGAAGATGGCAAAGAAAAAAACTATGATAAATCTCACATTCAGACATCATAAAATTAGATGTATACAGGAAAGACTGATAATAAATATTTTGATGAGTATCAATTAGTCTGTTGGTAGCAAATCTTTTATCAGATTAATTGAAGTGGAAATGCTGCAAGGTCCGAAGCAGTCTGTGCTGGACCCTCTAACATCATTAGGTTCATTAAATTCTGCTCAGTTCCAGCAGAGAGTGAAATGCTTAAATCTGGAACCCTTGATAGTCCGTAATAATAGGAACATCAGTACTGATAGTTTAGAAATATGAAAGCTGAAAGTGTTATTTCCATTCTCCAAGACTATTCAACATTGCTATTATGTACATACTTCAATTTCATGTACATGATTTTCTACACAGAAAATGCCTTAACAAACCATATTAGACTAATGAAGTGATCCAATTCCATCTCGCCTGCCAATGATGTTATTCTGACTTTGTGATACAAAACAGAAAAAAGACAGTATGAACAGTGTTGTCATAAAATAGTGTTTGCTACATTTCTTATCTGCAATGTATTTACATTTTAAAATGAACAGGTGGGTTAGAATGGCACTCTATTATTATGCTATGTTAATGATACTAAAGAACAGTGGTGGCTGGTGCTCAAAATTTTTTGGAGGGGTGCAAACAAACTGAAAAATACTGAAAAGAAAACATCAATTGCAGCCACTAAGCCATCAAACGCAGCCACTGAGCCATCGAACGCAGCCACTAAGCCATCGAACGCAGCCACTGAGCCATCGAACGCAGCCACTGAGCCATCGAACGCAGCCATTAAGCCATCGAACGCAGCCACTGAGCCATTGAACGCAGCCACTGAGCCATCGAACGCAGCCACTAAGCCATGGAACGCAGCCACTGAGCCATTGAACGCAGCCACTGAGCCATCGAAAGCAGCCACTGAGCCATGGAACGCAGCCACTGAGCCATTGAATGCAGCCACTGAGCCATTGAACGCAGCCACTGAGCCATCGAACGCAGCCACTAAGCCATCAAACTCGGCCACTGAGCCATCGAACGCAGCCACTGAGCCATCGCAAACAGCCACTGTGCCCATCAAATGCTGCCAGTATGCCCATCAAAATCTGCCACTGCACCCATCGAATGCTGCCACTGTGCCCATCAAACACTGCCACTGTTCCCATCGATTGCTGCCACTGTGCCCACCAAATGCTGTCACTGTGCCCATCGAATGCTGTCACTGTGCCCATCCAATGCTGCCACTGTGCCATCCAATGCTGCCACTGTGCCATCCAATGCCGCCACTGTGACCCCTCCCCCACCTGCTCTCTGTTTGCCCTCATTGTCTATCATGCGTTTGTAAGTAGAACACTTACCCTATCTCGGTGGGGCAGCAGGTGACGGCGGTGAGCGGTGTCCTCCGAGTGGTGTCTTCATGTGTCTCTTCCCATCCTCTCCTCCCATCAGGCATCCAATCACAGCGCCTGTCGTTTCAGCCAATCAGGTGACGGGTAACAGACCCGAGCACCTGATTGGCGGAGAGGCGGTTCAGTGTTAGGACAGCAAATATTCATTTGCTGCTCTAACACACCTGGGTGAACTGAGAGGGCCAAGCATGGCGCTCGCAGGTCACCTTTTTTGATGCTTCTTAGAGCCTATGGCTCAGGTGCTTCAAAAACACCCCTGCCTCTGTAATTCAGGCACCCGGCACCTGAATAGGGGGTGGCAGTGTCTGCCATGCAATGCATGAATCTATCCATTGGTCATAGAGGGGGTGGTTGGAGAGAGGGGATGTTTTGGATGGAGTAAAGGAGGCTACATTTGCTACCTGTGTGAGATTGGGGAGATTTCACTTCACTTCCTGTCCCCACTATCCATCCACTGGTAATAGAGAGACCGGAAATGACATATTAGCGTAACCGAAAGTGATGTCAACCTGACCAGAAGCGCAGGTGGAACGCAAACACACCCGCACTTCCGACTTTCCGGTCCTAGCACATGGCATGCCCTCCATGGGAGAGTGGAAGCCCCATTCTGGATTTCCCCTCGAGAGATATCACTGTGATGGATAGAGGATCAAATCACAGGTCAGTAAGGGAAATACATCTTTTCCTTTTTACATCTTCTTACAGCAAAGTAAAAATGATTTGAGGGTAACAGGGGAAGGAGACAATGGGGAACCCACATTTTTTCTAAAATTCTGGCGATTTATGGGGGCTACCTACCGTAAAATTATTATGTACATATGGAGTCTGATGTTTACTTGTCGGTCTATTGGGGACCATGAATTATTTCTTTATTTACTTATTTATTTATCCATTCATTTATTCACTAATGTACTCACGTGGTCCGTGCCCCACACCTGACCCCTTCTTTTGTTAGAGGTGGGTGGATGTTGTACACCTAAGCTAATAGCTTGTAGAGTTGGTGGGAAATCATCCATACTCTCTTTGACTCTGAAGAAGAGGGCTTGACCCTTGAAATGTGTAAGTCTTTAGACGCTACAAGAGCTTTCCACATCACTGGCTAAGTACTGTGGATTCAGAAGTGGCCTCCTCTACATCTCTTTACATGCCCATGTTTTTCATGCGTTTGTAAGTAGAACACTTTTTACGTTTTCAAATAAAATGTTGGTAATATACTAGGTTGGTGTGCCCTCTCTTTTTTTTGTTGTTGTTGTTGTTTTTAGGGTTTACAAGAATGCCCAGAGTCCCGTGAGGGAAGCAAGACTTTTTGGCACCACACGCACCAGTCAAGCAAACAGTAAAGTGACACACCCTCAGCACCCTAACTGAGTGCAGGAGATTTTTTTCTGTCTTCTTGTCCCATAGCCAAAACAGGAAGTCAGAGAAAATCCCTCCAAAGTGAAATAATTCCTGGGGTGTCACCATGCTCACCACAACTAGTGTCCCCATAGGAAGTTTTCCCCTCTATGAGAAGGGACAAGCGCCTCTAAGTGTAGTATCTTTAATACATTAGATAAAGCAATATTATCCACTCTCATGGTGTGCAATGGTAACAAACATGTCAGAAAATGGAGGATGTCCATGAAAATGTCTGTGAAGGTATACGTCCACTGTAATGCCAGCCGCAATCTCGGCACGCTGTCCTCAGAAAGCTGTGGAGCCGGAATCTGTGGAATGTTATATGATGGGCTCAGAGGCAAATGCCACATTTTATTATATCTTTGTAAGCCCCTTTTATAGGGTTAATTTCTTATCATGATTTATTCAAGCACAGTGATTAAAAAATTGTAATCTGCAATAACTTTTGGTTCACGCAGTCAGGGTGCATAATTGTGGCATGTCGAATTCATTTTCAGTCATTGTATTTGCATATTTAAGTAACTAATTAATTAATTCATTCATTAATTATGTTTCAGGAACTAGAGTTGAATGATAAATATCACCAAAGATTTGTTTTGCCAATCTCTCTCCCCGATATATGCATAAAATTCTATATATTCAGTAAAGATTTTCACTTTTTGGCATATACAGAAGTAACAATAAAACAGTCACTTAACTTTGAGATCAAATTGTCCCAAAAATGCTATTAACAACATTAAAGCTGAACTCCAGGCAAATATAAAATGCACAAATTAATGCAGCTCTGTAATCGTTAATACAACATTAAATATATATTTTAAATGCAAGCAGTGTAAGTACCTAAATATGACTTAATAGCAGCCTCTTGCAGTTCCTGTACAGCAGAGCTCAGAGTGTAAAGCTGGCCATACACTGATTAAAGCGGTGTTCCACTGTAGCTGCTGACTTTTAATAAGGACACTTACCTGTCCAGGGAGCCCACGATGTCTGCCCCCCGAGGCCGATCCGTCCATCGGATCAGGTGCAGGCACTGTCATTCTAATTAAGGGAAACTGGCAGTGGAGCCTCGCGGCTTCACTGCCTGTTTCCTACTGCATATGCGCGAGTCGCGCGGCGCTTTGTGAATGGCCAGCTGTCTTCTGGGACACACACATGTCCCAGAAGACATTGGGGGGCTCGCCGAAGAAAAGGATATGACGTCCTGCGCCGCAGACCAGATGGATAGGAAGTACAGGCTGTCCTTCATAAAAAGGTAAGTTAGAAGAAGAAAACATTTTTTTTTAACTAGTGAAAAAGAAGGGTGGAGAGGTGGTCTTTTATTTAAGACCACCTCTCAAAAGTGGGTGGAACTCCACTTCAAAATTCGTTTGGTTCAGCATAGTTTACATACTAGATGTAAAAGTAAAAAAGTCTGAAAAAAATAAGAAATTGATCTAGTTGAAATTCATTGTTGTTCACTATCTACACTGCGTAGATCAAGACTGAATTTAGAATCTAGTCACCATCTCAGCATAGTTGTCTTGAAAAGCCTCAGGTATTGTTATACTGATCTTAGGCGTCAGACGGTCATATTTTAAATTAACTGAGAACTGTTCATCAAGTATTTACATTTTGATAAAAAAGTAAAAGTACTTTTTGTGATTTGTGAAAGAAAGTGAATGTAAAAAGATATGATGGGGAATAACTCATTTTCCTTAAAGAAAAATTTTATGTATAAATACTTTTACTGTTTTACATATTTCAATTGGTAAAGCTTGGGCCAAACTTTCTATGCATATACCATATCTGGCTGATCCTCCTGGATGCTGGACATCTCTGTAGTCAGCACTGCTACTCTACTGATCACCACTGCCTTTCGGGTCACGTACAAAGTGTAGCACCCTCCTAATTATGGTTGCTAATAGTATTGAGGCAAATTTAGTTTTTTGGCTCCCCTGTAGTCAGTGGAGTGAAGTTTGATTAGTTTTGAGTTCTGGGTTCTGCTGGTTGTAGGTTCAACTGCTTCCCCCTGGTTTCTAGTGAGTTTTAGAATTTAGTGGGTTGGAAGAGGCAGACCCTAAACCTGCTCATTCATACATCTTCAGGCAATTCCTGGAGGGAAGTGTGACCAGTAGGGGGCTGAGGTATGTATAAGTAGGCTGGAGCCTGGAACAGCAGTGTCCTTGCTCTGTGGGAGAAGACCCAGCCTTGGGGCTGTGGCCCTCTGGGTCTCCTAGATGAAGTTTGCAGGAGGCCATCAGGGTCCCAGCTCAGGGAGAGTAGGGGGCTGTGTCTGATGTTGCTGGGAACTGTTTGGAGGAGGTCTAAAGAGGATCTGGCCTGGAGACTTACAGTACTTAAATGCTTTGCTGCAGTGCCAGCCAGCTTGAGTACACAGGGCACAGTGAGTATAGGCCTGAGAGAGATCTTAGAGAATGTCCTTATTGACCTTTTGGAGAGACTGTTCCAGATTTGCTGGCTCAGGTTTGCTCTTGCACTGGAGTCCACTGAGCTGTAGTTCATCTATCAGTAGCCTCCAGAGGAGTTTCACCCTGAAGAGTCAGTCTTAATCAGAAAGCGTTCTCTGTTATATCTTGCACTAAATTTGGAGTATCCCAAGACTACCCCGCACCCTAACCAAGTTCAACCAGCATTACAATACAAAAAAGACATGTACTTTCTTGAGTTGTGAAACTAAGGAACTGCTGTCTGCCTGGCTGCCATGTGCCTCATAGGGAATGGAACCTGGTACAAAACTGCCAGCTCAGTCTAGGGTCTGTGCTACATATGCAAGGCATTCTCTGATTGAATGAGGTTGAGAGGCAGAGCGGTGATGTCATAATCTGTAAAACGGTCTTGGAATGCCTCCTGTGCCGAACGCAGGACCTGGAAGCTAATGGAGATCACTGTAGTAGTGATTTCCAGCTTCCAGGTGATCAGACAGGTATGATATGTGCATAGTTATATTGCTCTAAGCTGAAGACTTAACAATCATTTGTATTCATCATTTAGTTACTGGGCACTGGCCACAGTTGTAAAGTTGCTTTAAAGTATTAGATTATGTTATGTTACACCACACCCTATAAGTTAGGGAATTTATTGCATCTAATTTCTTGTGAGTTATATATTCTTGATTTTATTTTTATATGTATTTTGATTACATATGATTCTATGTATGATAAAAAAAAACATACCCAAGTCATAGGATAAAATATTCAAATTCCAAAAGCACAAACGAAAACCATTTTACACTTATCCCATGGAGGTGTTTTACCGTAGTATAGGTTGAGATGCAGACTGTTACTTTAATAATCCATTGATCCATGACCTTCCTGCTGGACTTGCCAGCTACCAGTACAAAGTCGATTCCCCATAGAATTTTCCCAGTTCTGCAATGGAGCCATCTGTGGCAAAGTCTGATCTTGTATGGTTCAAACTCAAACAAGATATCTTTAATCAAAGCTTGTTGAAGGTAAACACTTCTGTTTTTCAAAACGGATATCTAATTATGAGCAAATTTGACATGAACTGCGAAGATTTGTGAAAACCCTCAATATTTCAGAAAATAATTGCTCTTCTGGACAGAATGATTTCCCCACTTTCTTCCTGTTTAACTTTTCTCCAGCTCTCCATGCCCTAAAAGCCAACCCTTATTGGCTAAATAATGTAGTTACAGTAATGTAATTAATTCATTAGTGTAATTATGGCATGTGCCATTGCCTATCCCTATATCCTTCCCTGTGATTGGACCTTACTAGTTACTTCATGTGGGGAGGTTAAAAGGCCAACAAATCCTCGATATTCATTTGAAATAGGTATCAAGGAACAGAACTGGAATTTAAAGATACCAGAAACACGTTCATCTTTTAATCTTTTTAAACCATTGCATTTTTATTGATATCATAATAGAATAAAAAGTGATACAACTTAAAAGAGAAGTAGAGTTTTTTTTTCAGAATCATACTTACTTAGGTGTATGCAGCATTGGTCTGTTGCTGCATCTGCCCCCCCCCCCCCCCAACTCTAAGACTGAGATCTGAGCGATCGAACACCACCAAGAGCAGAGAGCTGGTGACTGTCAGCTCTGCCCCTCCCACCTCGCTCACTGGAGTGTTGAGCTGTGGAGGGAGCAGGAGCAGCCAGTTCAGCCTCTCAGCGACTCACTGGTCCAGGCATGTGGACTGATCCCGACTTAATTTTTGCGATTTTGCCCCAGCCTGGATCGGGTCTGTGACGTCAGCTGACAGCGGGCTTCAGCCCTCTGTCTGATGAAAATGGGTCACGGGAGTGCAGAACATACTGCACTCCTGTGATCCACAGGAAAAGTACAGCCAAATGAGCCAGCCCCACCTATCAGCACTCAGTATATACTGTGCACAGCTTATAAACATTACTCAAGACATAGATTGTCATTACTATGTATTTCTAATCTGCTACTACACAATAGGTAATAGGGAGGAGCATTCTCTCTATGCGTTTCTTGGAACAGAATTCCGCATCCTCAGGAGACGTATAAAATAAATTTCTGCATACAATGCATGTAATATTATGAATATATACAGTCTAATTTACAATGTTGACATGTATTTTATGTTCACTGCCCACCTCGCTTTTGTAAGAAAAATCCTGAATATACAACCAAAAAGCATTGCAGGACTAGATATTGAGCATTGTTGCTGCAGCAGATTCCTTGCTATTGATTCATCTGTACTATCAACAAGAACCCTGAGAAACAGACAGTTGGTAGTTAGCTACTGTAGCAAAGATTAAAGAAAAGGAGAGTGCACAGCCGCCCTAGTGTTGAACCGTTTAATAAGGAATTTAAAAAAAACAACAAAAGTTACACTCACAATTGTAGACTGATATCCAGCATGGGTGTATCACACGTATGTCTCCTCTCCTGGCTTGACCCGTGGACTGTAGCCCAGGTGATATGGGCTAAGATAGGGCTGAAGTCCTAAAGATCGCAGCTGCCGCTGAGCAGCTGCGAGAGCAGCACATGATCCGGACCAGCCGGTGCCGCATGACATCAGTATAAGCCACAACGGAAGACAATAAGAAATGGAGCAGTGTGGCCATGCGTGTTCCCAGGTTGCTGTGACAACATGTTTCAGAGACGCGGCCTCCTTCTTCAGGTCCACAGGCTATCCCTATACCAAATTAGGATTGTGTGGGAACTGTGCAAACTGGTTTATGTATGTTGTATTGGTAGTTAGCTTCTGCCCACCATCATCTATTCAAAATCTAAATGCTCAATTTATTTATTTTTGTTTAGTTAGTTTGAAGATGTGACCACAGACATTTTCCTTTGATGTGGCAACCCAGAAGGAGTTACTTGAGGTTTACATCTGATTTTGGTGAACCACTGTTGCTTAACACAGCTGTTGGTATTTCATATTTTACTTTGTTATCTTCTGCACTTGATTTCATTAATCTAAATTACATGAGCTGTTTGCAAAGAGTCGAACTGCACAAAATATAATATTCTGAAGCAATCTTAGCAAAGTCTGTATTGAGCAAAAACAGTGATAGATAACCACCACCACCTGACAACATTAGAGAAAATATTCATCCAGATAGAGATTTTCACGTAGTTTTCCATTGTTCAGTTATGACTCCTTCATATATAATGCAGCAGTGCTGCTTTTGGAAAGCTTTTCAACATGCACTGAAAAGTTTGTGCTATTCTTATGAAATAAAATATATCAGAGGTTTGGCCATTTTTAAACAAGCAGAGGCCCTGGTATAATTGTATACCTTTAACTGAAGCCGAGATGAGGTTTTCTGTCTTTAGTACAATGCTAAACTCCATTGTGTTTCACTAAATTCATTTCTAGCTGTACCACTGTGATCTATTGCTATTGTATTATTTTGAATAAATTATTTAAATATGTCATGGCTATGACAGGAGTATCTATTATACTTTTTCCATCCTCTGAATGCATTGTGTTTTCTTTTTGTCTTAACAGCTAAATGCATTAGGATTTTCAAATGTAATTAGCAGGGAAGACCATTTTGTAATGCTGGCTGTTTAGAATAAATTCCAGCTCACACAGTAATTGGAAATCACCTCCCATCTACCTTCTGGGTCAGGAACCCACACTGAACTTACAAATTACAGGGGTTATTCAACAGAAATTGCATTATCTGAACTCTCTCTTTCACTAGACTGGTACACAAACAGATGTATGGAAATTGGAGGGGTTTACTCTCTATAAGCAAATCAGGACTAAAACAAAAATAATAGTAACATATGTGTTGCCTGATTATGATGGAAGACCAGATCTCAAACACCATTACATAGTTACATAGTTAGTCTGGTTGAAATAAGACACAAGTCCATCTAGTTCAACCAATAAAAGGGAAAAAAATATCCTAAAAAAAAAAAAAAAAATCATACAATTCTATACCTACAGTTGATCCAGAAGAAGACAAAAAACCCAGCAAAGCATAAACCATTTTTCTCCAGCAGGGGGGAAAAATCCTTCCTGATAACCCTTTAGGCAATTGGATATTCCCTGGATCAACTTTACCTATACATGTTAGTGTCCAGTTATATTATGTACATTTAGGAAAGAATCCAGGCCTTTTTTTAAAGCAATCTACTGAGCTGGACAGTACCAGCTCTTGAGGGGGTCTATTCCACAGTTTCACAGCTCTTACAGCTCTTTCTGTATTTGGAGCTTAAATCTCTTTTCCTCTAGACGTAATGAGTGCCCCCTTGTACTTTGTGATGACCTTTAAAGGGGTTTTGTACTCCGCTTTCACAATTTTACCTACAAGTAATCCTATAATAAGGCTTACTTGTAGGTAAAATGAATATTTTCTAAACCTGTACGGTTTAGGAGATATTCACTTTGAATGCAGCCGCTGACATCAGCAACACATGCACTCTGAGGGTCCGGTGGATGCTGCCAGAAAATCAGAGCTCCTTGCTGGAAAGAGAACTCCTATACACATGCGTGACGTCATCGTGGCTCCGGCGCTGTGAGTGGAAGAAACGCTGAGGGAGCATGTCAGCGGTGACCAGAAGGCGATGCCAGAGCTTCATTCTAAGGTAAGTATTTTATAATGAGCTAGTATGCATTGCATACTAGCTCAATATGTCTTTGCCTTACAGTTTTTTTTGTTTGTTGTTTTTTTTTTTTTTTGCGGGCATACAACCACTTTAAAAATGAATAACTGAACTCCAAGTTCACTATATGGACAGCATGTTGAGCATGTCTTCCCTTAATCTCCTCTTCTCAAGAGAGAATAAATTCAGTTTCTCTAATCTTTCCTCATAGCTGAGCTCCTCTATGAATCTTATCAGTATGGTTGCACTTCTCTGCAATTTCTCCAGTTCCCCGATGTCGTTTTTGTGAACTGTTGCCCAAAACTGAACTGCATATTCCAGATGAGGTCCTACTAATGATATCTCTCTCTCTCTGGAGTCCATACCTTAATACAAGAAAGGATTTTGCTCACTTTGAAACGGCAGCTTGGCATTGCATGCTATTATTAAGCTTATGATCTACCAAAACCCCTAGATCCTTCTCCACTATGGATTCCCCCAGTTGTACTCCCCCTAGTATGTAAGATGTGTGCATATTCTTAGCCCCCCAAGTGCATAACTTTACATTTTTCAACATTAAACCTCATCTTCCACATAGTTGCCCAATTAAACAGTGCATTGAGGTTGGCTTATAAATTGGTATAACATACACCAAATAAAACAAGTGCAACATGCGGAGGAATACCACATTAAAGTAAACATACTACAAGAGATTTGATGGCTGCCATTGGTAACTTACTTCTAAGAAAACTGGTTGGCTGGCTTTCTATGACTTCAATTCCTTTTAAGTTAATGATAACAGAACAAGCAGGTTAGAAAGTTGGGATCAAATTAGAACTCCTGATTTGCATGCTGTACTGTTCCAGTTCCAGTTTATTGTAATATAAGAATGTTTTCACCTTTTTTTCATCATTTGTTGCCTCTAAGTGCTGTTATCTACTGCTATCTACTGCAGTTTGCAGCCACATCCTGTCTACAGCAGTGGCTGTATGGCATTTATCAGGATTGGGTTCTTAAGTGGACCATAACAGTCTAATGTGTATTGAAACAGCTTCCGCTACTCTTTATCAGAAGCTCAAGTGACAGAATGACAAAACAGGATAATAACTCATGGACAGGGACAGAACGTAGTTACTCTGTAACAGGAAGACAAACAAAGACCTTCATGGCAGGATCCCTAGGTATTATTGAAAGCAGTAGCGTTCAAAATACATTTATGTTATATGTTAAAGTTTATATGAGATTTTAGCGACTGGGTTTACATATTTTTTTTTAAGAGGCCAAGTAACTTCCACTAAGAGTCACATTAACCAGAAAACTGAATACATGATTGCTTTAAAGATTACATGCCATGTATATTTTAAAGCTGAACTTTGGACTTTGGAACTTTTGTAAAAGTAGCAGTAACATCATTACTGTGCAGTACATAACCTGTACTGAGAGCAGAGCTACTCTCTGTAGTAGCCTACATGAGGGGGCAGTGAGCGGTCTTTATTACAGGAAGCTCATGCACATAGGGTGACCACAAGTCCCCAATTGCACGTACAGTCTCGCATTTTGCAAATCTGGCCTAGGTCTCGGGTACCTTCATTTCTGGACAATACAGTGTCCCGGAATGAAACTGACACAGTCGAAGCAGCCATTCATGATGCTGCATCAATTGCAAATGATGTCATCCCAGCGCACTGCGCGGTGCCCTGCCTCCCCTAGAGAAACACAGCAAGAGGAGGATAAAGTCCCCTCCTCTTCCTAGTTGGGTGCTTTTACAAAGGATGAGTCGTGGACGTTAGCCAGCCATGTTTTCCCACAACCCGTCGCTGACCTCACCCCCCAGCCACCAGTATTTGGCAAGTCTTATAGCCGTGGAGCCCCGAGCATCCCAACTCCTGGACAGAATACTGGACGCTGCAGTGCTCAGTCCTCCTCAGTGTGTTACAGACATCAGGTACATTAAGTACTAGTATTTCCCTATGGCTGAATTTAGTTTTGTGCATGTGCATTCACTGCATTGTGCATGGATTTGTACATATAAAGTAGGGGAAGCTCATTTTAGATTCATCTTGAGGCTTCATTTTTTCCAATTTTCAGTCCAGATCCCTCAGGTCATTTGTATTCCTTATGTAGTCTAGAGTATGTTTTTTTATATGCAACTTTATTCCCTTAGATTTAAAGAGCATTTGTTTAATGTATGTTAGCCTAACACTGAAAGAACAATTACACTCTTTAAATCTAAGTGGCCGCCTGACACTGGAATGATAGGCTAGTATACTTTAAACAAATGTTTTTTCTATCTAAGGCACTAAAGTTGCATATAAACCTCGCTCTGCTGTCAAGCACAGCCACCCCCACTGCATTGTCAACCGAGTGACATTTCTTAAATAGGTAAGGAGCGGGGCCACCCGGTGACGTAAACAACCGATGCATGCTAGGGGTGGGGGGTGTCCCTGAATGACAGATTGGAAATGTGGTCACCCGACCTGCACAGAGGCAAAGTTTCACACTGGATTACTGCACAGATGAATTATACAAAGCACACTAAGCTTCCAGTAGGAATATACATGACTGTTGTATTTAGACAATAGTTGCAAGTTCAACTTTAAATATTTAGCAAGTGCTTTGTATATTAGTTTATTGCACATGGAAAAATTATTGAATAATGACATAAAAACCTGAGGAGTTGTAACGCACGCTGTTAATTAAAAATGTTAAAGTAGTAGTAAAGTTAAAATTAGAAAAAAGGGTAGGGTTTTTTTAACAGAATACACCCTAGATGTCTCTGTCACAAATGTCCCCCCAGCCTCTCAGCAGTAATGTGATCTGAGCCACACATGCACACCTCATACCACATTTATGGCCCGCTCTGTGGGGTTGATTTACTAAAACTGGAGAGTGCAAAATCTTGTGCAGCTGTGTATGGTAGCCAATCAGCTTCTAACTTTAGCTTGTTCAATTAAGCTTTGACCAAAAAACCTAGAAGCTGATTGGTTTCAATGCAGAGCTGCACAAGAGTTTGCACTCTACAGGTTTTAGTGAATCAACACCTATGTGCTGTGGCGATATGACTACTGTGTGCATGCACAAGAGTAACGTCAGCTTAACCTGACCATTGAAGCAGACAAAGATACAGAACCTGAAAGGAGGAATGGGCAAACACGGAAGCGTCGGTGACTGGTGGGGCCATGAGAGTGCAGTGCTGGAGGGCTGAGTTTGCATGTAGGTCTACCATAATGTGCTACAATGCAGTGCAGACTAGTACATTATCACTTAAACCCGCAGGGGGTACATTTTTAATGAGACTTTACTACTGATTTAATGTGGCTAAAGACAAAAAGGAAGGAATAAGTTTCCTTCATGTTACATTCCATTTCATTTGCTTACTTTTCCACTAACTATTTTAGATTTTGACTATGATTTTCTTTATCAAGGATATCTTATTGTTCTTTCCCAGGTATTTTCAGACATCTGAAAAAATAAATTCTTGTTTTGCACTCCATGTTCTTAAATGAAAAAAAAATCAAATTGAACTGTGATTGGACTTCTAATTTGAAGTAGCTATGGTGCACAATTAAAGGGATAATGGTTCTCTCCTAGATTCCCACATTCCATCTATATGAACAGATGTTTCTCTTTCTCTGTGCTCCTATGAATAAAAGCACACATGCTAATCTCTAAAAGACCCCTCCTGATGAGGCTGTGCTTCTGTCTGACAGTATACGATTTGCAAGGCAACACCTTCAGAGTATTTCATTTTCCATGACTTTCCAATGCCCCTTGTTTAAGTGTGAACAGTTTGTGCTACCATATGGCAAGGTGGAGGTCAGACAGATAAAATGTTTTATTGTTACCAGGATGCTTAACAACATATGAATGTAAATTCTAACACACCCAAACACATTTGCAAAGCTACCCTGAAAGGGGTCTTTATGAATTGGGGGAAATCTGTTTTTCAGCTCCACCTCAGACTTTCCAGTTCATTACAGGTATTGTAAGGAGAAATAAAGAGCTTTGTGCTATCCCTAAGCAATCTGTGGCCTGCTATTTTACCAGATTTCTAATGAGTCTTCAATGATGATTTAGGAGATTGGGCTATAAAGGATGTCAATGATGCCTTCTTGCATAGACACCCTCTAATGTGTGCAGCCATTCTGTCGACACCAATGGCCAAAACTGCAACTTTTGTCCCATTTTCGCTTGACTGGTTGCATTGCTTCACTCAGGCCTCTGATTCTAAAAGAGGTCACCAGATCAACCTAATGGATGCAGCCTTGCTTCATATCTCAATGGCTTACAGATAAAGAAAAATTCATTGCAATTTGTTGCTATGTTGGTGGTAAGCCCCCTACAATGCATCTTGCTGATACACTTTGTTTTGCACGTTTCCTTTTTTACTTATAATTCCTCCCATAACTCTAGTGTGAATCATTCCCAGCTAGCCCTGCACTTAAAAAGATAATGAAACAAGATTAACAAAAGAAAAACACAAAGAAAGAGGCTAAGAAGAGTTTGTTTCAAGGAGCAATCACATGCAAATTAAGGGTAATGTATAAACATTGTGATAAGTACCTCTGAACCAAATGAGTCTCTGAAATGCAATAAAAGGGCAAAGAGGGGTCTTAGTAAAGTAAAGAAAAGCACCTTTAGGTAAAGGCATATCAGTGGAAAGCAGTCAGCCTTCTGGGAACGTTACAAGACATTAAAGTGTACCTATACCCATGAACCAAAATGTAATATATGGCAGCATACCAGTTCTTAGATGTGGTGGCTGCACTGTTTTCTTCTTGGGCTTTTTTTACTTCATTTTCCCATTGTAGCCCTGCCACCACCACACTTGCTCTCCTAGGGTGAGAACCCTCACTCACTGTACAGTATCTATGGAGGAGCAGCTTTTTTACTGTAGGACAGAAAGTATTCCTCATAATATATGGTGTATCTATGGAGAAGTAGCATTGTTAGTCTAGAACAGTACGTGTTCTTCATAATATATAGTGTATCTATGGGGCGGCACAGTGGTGTAGTGGGTAGCACACTCGCCTAGCAGTAAGAAGGGTCGCTGGTTCAAATCCCGACCACGATACTACCTGCCTGGAGTTTGCATGTTCTCCCTGTGTCTGCGTGGGTTTCCTCCCACACTCCAAAGACATGCTGGTAGGCTAATTGGATCCTGTCTAAATTGGCCCTAGTATGTATGAAAATGAGTTAGGGACCTTAGATTGTAAGCTCCTTGAGGGTGTAGGGACTGATGTGAATGTATAATGTATATGTAAAGCGCTGCGTAAATTGACGGCGCTATATAAGTACCTGAAATAAATAATAAATAAATAAATCTATGGAGAAGCAGCATTGTTACTCTAGGAAAGTAAGTGTTCTTCATAATACATACTATATCTATGGAGGGGCAGCATTGTTACTCTAGGATAGTAAATGTTCTTCAAAATACTTACTATATCTATGGAGGAGCAGCATTGTTGCTCTAGGACAGTAAGTGTTCTTCATAACACATACCATATCTATGGAAAATAAACATTGTTACCCTTGGACAGTAAGTTTTCTTCATAACACATACATATATCTAAGTAGAAGCAGCATTAATACTCTTAGGACAGAAAATGTTCTTCATAATACATACTATATCTATGCAGGAGCAGTGTTGTTACTCTAGGGCAGTAAATGTTCTTCATAATGCTTACTATATCTATGGAGGAACAGTGTTGTTACTCTAGGACAGACAGTGTTCTTCATAATACATACTATATCTATGGAGGAGCAGTGTTGTTATTCTAGGACAGTAAATGTTCTTCATAATGCATACTATATCTATCGAGAAACAGTGTTGTTACGCTAGGACAGTAAATGTTCTTCATAATGCATACTATATCTATGGAGGAGCAGTGTTGCTACTCTAGGACAGTAAATGTTCTTCATAATGCATACTATATCTATGGAGGAGCAGTGTTGTTACTCTAGGACAGTGATGGCGAACCTTGGCACCCCAGATGTTTTGGAACTACATTTCCCATGATGCTCATGTACTCTGCAGTGTAGTTGAGCATCATGGGAAATGTAGTTCCAAAACATCTGGGGTGCCAAGGTTCGCCATCACTGCTCTAGGACATTGTTCTTCATAATACATACTATATCTATGGAGGAGCAGTGTTGTTACTCTAGGACAGTAAATGTTCTTCATAATGCATACTATATCTATGGTGGAGCAGTGTTGTTACTCTAGGACAGTGTTCTTCATAATACATACTATATCTATGGAGGAGCAATGTTGTTACTCTAGGACAGAAATTGTTCATCATAATATGGGAAGAGATTTTTTCTGTAGTAGTAACATACTATCTGATAGCATTGCCTGATATAAAACTGAGGAGTGCACAGGACACAGGAGAACATTATATTTTTAGTAGGATCAAACAATATAACAGAATATTTCAATGGTATATTTAACAGGAACTTTTTTTTAGGGTTTACATAAGTGTAGTAAGTTTTATAAGTGAACTAAGACATGGATTGAGCCTTCTCCAGGTAAGGGTAATGATGGTCATACATGCTTCGATTTTATTTATCCATGCGTCAAAGTGTTTGAATCAGCAAACAATGAAACAGCCATTATGTACAGTATAAATAATTGCAGTGCTAAAGTGACTAAATTCCACTAACCATATATCATCATCCTGTGCATCAACATAAACATAAAACATATAAACGATGTGCTCAAATTTCCATCTGGTTAAGCAATCTTTTGGCTTATTCCAAAGAAAAAGGTCCAAACAAGTGTTACATATATTATCCCTTTTGTGCTGGAAGTTGAATGTCTGTCTGTGATATCAACTGCTTTTTAACTTCCTTTCTAATCAATTTAGACTCAATTTCAATTGGATTCAATCAGACTGACCAGGGCAAAAAATTATCAATAGTTTTGCATTGATTGACAGCACTGAAATACTTTGTTCTTGAATACGATCCTATTTTGATTGATCAGATTATTAGATTACATGGCGGAAACAGAGATGTGACCGAAGATTTACAAACTTAAGTTATGATCATATCCTAAAGTGACACCAAACTCACAGTTTTTATAAAATATAATAAATGCAATATGTTTAAATATACATAGAATGCGCCTTGATTGGAAGCCACTTCCCCGTGTGTGGGATATTAATTGAACGAGTGGTTGACTATAACTCAATTATTCCTATTAATAGAGATCAAAAAAGAAATCAATCCTTTATAAATGTTCAACATTAACACACTGTGCCTAAAACGCACATAAAATGCACAGTTGTGAACAGGGCTTAAAGAGGAAGTAAACCCTGATGGGTTTTACTTCCTTCCTTTACCCCTGCAAAGTAAAAGCATAATGAGCTAGTATGCATCGCATACTAGCACATTATGTGACACTTACCTGCAAATGAAGCCCGCGGTGTCCCCGCTGGAGGCTGCATCCATGTTCGCCCCTCTTCCTTCTGGGGCTGCAGACTCCAGCTCTGTGACTGGCCGGAGCCACATGACATCACTCCCACGCATGTGCGCAGGAGCCACCAGTAATGGCACTCGCTCGTGAAGAAACGGCACGGAGGGACTGTTTCTTTACAGCGCGTGTGCTAATGACATCATTGGCGCAAAACACAGTAAATATCTTATAAACGGCACACGTTTAAGAGATATTTCAGTACCTATAGGTAAGCCTTATTCTAAGCTTACCTTTAGGTACAACTTCCACAGAGAGGTTTACAACCTCTTTAAGTAGAAGTCTGGTCTAAATCTATATAAGCTTACATGTGCTCCCAGCCCCATTCTAAGTCTTATACTAACTACCCTCTAAAGGAAAGATGTGTATATTTACCTAATCTAAGGCTGCTCCGGCCCTGTCATGTGGTTGGGTCCCAGCGCCAGCTTCAGAGGAAAGGAGGGACAATGGACAAGAGATGCCCCATTGTAAGCCTATGGGCGATGCCACTGCCCAGGCTCACTGCCCTCAACTCTCCCCTGAAAGTGGCCATTGACCAGACCAGACCAGAGCACCCTAAGATTAGATAAGTATACACATCTTTCCTTTACAGGCTAGTTATTGTATGGCTTAAGATGGGGTGGGAGCAGATTTAAAGTGGGAGTAAACTCCCATCTCTGATTTGTACCTATAGATAATCCTATAATAAGGCTTACCTATAGGTACTGTAAATATCTCCTAAACGTGCACTGATTAGGAGATATTTACTGTATATGCAGCCGATGACATAATCGGCGCAGGGTGGCCGCTCCTTCAGAGTCCTGTGCCGTAAACAGCGGCTCCCCCATGCATGCGCGGGAGTGACATCATCGTGGCTCCTGCCAGTCACGCAGCTGGAGTCTACGGACCCGGAAGGAAGACAGGTGAAAATGGTAACATCCTCCAGCAATGGCAGTGCATCGCTGGAGGGCTTCATTTTCAGGTAAGTTTCACATAATGTGCTAGTATGCGATGCATACTAGCACATTATGGCTTTACCTTGCAGGTCAGAAAAAAAAAATCACCCAGCTGTTTGCTGCAGCTTTAAGGTTGGATTAGGACTTCTATTTTAAAGTACCACTTTCTTAGCACAATGCAAATTCTCAACCTATGGTAAGGCCACATTGTCCCTGGTCAATAGGGGCATTATGGGTGTTTCATTACATCACAGACTGCAGAGTGGTGAGGATACTTAATTTTTTTGTTGTTTGGGTGAAGGTGGGTTATGAATTTCATTGTTTTTTTTTTGCTGTCCTTATTCCTTTTAGGAAGCTTTGATTTGACATTGTTTGTGGTCAAGAGGACAGGTAACTCTTTAGGAAGGCATGAGGACCAGTTTACTGATATTTATTAATTAACTGTTTTTTTTTTTTGCATCAACATGTCTATTTAACATACATAAACATACCTGAGAATTTTTATAAGTCAATGGGACTGAGACTGGAGGTGGGGAAGAGGACGGGGTTTATAGTGGTACATGTAGTTCAATAAGGAATGAATAGTTGTAATTTCCATTGTCTTTTTTTCATGTGTCTGTGGTGTCACTGGAAGGAAAAAATTTCCTTACATTGGTGATATCAGTGGGAGGAAACAATATTCCAGCATTATTTGTGTCAGGCATAAATGAATTGTACAACTTCACTTCTACAAATATATGATTTACATTCCTCTTCCCCAGCTAGAAATGAATAGTACACTCATTCTCTCCAGATAGAAACAAAAAAGCATGAGCAGAGCCCTCCAAATCCTTCTGTTTTGAACTGTAATGTAACTCTACTGTCTCCCTTTATATTGTAAAGCTCTGCAAACTGTTGGCAATATATCCATCCTATATAATAATATTAGGTACATTTCCTTTCCCCGGTAGAAATGTATGGTACACTCTGTTTCCCCAGATAAAGATGAATAGTGTACTCCCTCTGCCAAGATAGAAATGAATTGTACACTCCTCCTGCCCAGATAAATGAATAGTATACTCTGACATTAGGTAACATTTTTAGCCTCAGTCCAGCATTTGTATTGCCAGCAACAGCTAACTTCCATACCTTCTTGCAGGAGTCATCTTCTATTCTCTTTTCCAGGCACATCGTGCCAATTTGGCCAAGAAGATTTTCTGCTTGGTACTGGAAGGAGCTGGAGGAAGAAGGATCATAGTTTGCAAGTCCTGTCAACTCTCGACTTCTTCCAAGGGTCAGTACCCAGATAGCAAGTATAACTTGCCACACGTTTGTGGCAGTGTTGAATTGTAAGTCTGTTGACAGCCCAAACATATTGGAAATAAATATTTGAAATTGCCTCCAGAATGTTTGAACTAAAGTTGCAACCAGATCCTGTTAGTGCAATACTTAATTTAAGGCCAGATTGTCTTACATATAACCAATTCAAACTCTTTATGCAACTCCTTACGGCTGCAAAACAGGCGATCGCAAAGGCACGGAAGACCTCTAATCTGGTGATGACCGAGACCAAACATAGACTAAATACTTTCATGTCACATGCCAAAATGCTGGCGGTAGAAAGAGACCAAATTTCCAAATTTGAAAAAACATGGACCCCCTGGATAAAATATCACCTATCACCAACATTCGACAATTCAGTCCTCAAGCCATGGTAGCTGATAGACATACTTAGATATATGAATTTTGTGATTATGCATCTCTAATAATCTGGGAGACAACATACTCGATTGAAAGAAAATCTGAGTGTTCATATAATCACTTGGTAGCGTGCCCTGGTGCCTGAGTCAATCCTGTGGACTCCTTCACTTCTATTCCCCTCTTTCTACTTACTCTTCTTTTTATTCTTTGTTCCTCAAACTCATCCTCTTACTAAACATTACCTATGCATTTAATTATACCACAATATCTCCAAAGGTTCTGGTTCAATAAAATAGAACCAATCCTACTGTTATATACTGTAACCTTCTCCAAACCCTTGAACAGACAATAGCTATATATTAACTGGAAGATATTGTATTGATACTCCTTTTGTACACAAATTGTATATCAATGAGTTTTACCATTCTGTTATTATATTATTTCCTGTATCTAATATGTACTAGATATTCTTGTTATCAATTGTTCAATCAATAAAACTTTTTGACAAGGAATTGTAAGTCTGTTAACTTGCTGCACATTTTCACTGGTAGTTGTACACTTGCAGAGCACTTGAAGCACAAGTTCTAGTTGACACTTTTCCAATATGTAGCAAATTTGCATGGCAAGTCTCTAGCAAGAGTAAAATTCCATGGTGAGTCTACAGCAAGAGCTCTGCAAGTCTCCAGCATGAAGTTTCACACAGTGACCAGTGCCGGGACAAAGTCAAACAGCGCCCAAGTCGAACATGCCAAGCTGCGCCCCCCCCCCGCCCGACCAATTATCTTACACATACCTGATCATTATAACTACATATAGAATGCAGAGGTCAGGATTGGATAAATTACAAAGTAAAAAAATCATTAGCAAAGATAATGTACAGTGTGCAGGAGTCAGGAGAGGAAAACATACAGGGTGCAGAGACCAGGAGTATATACACCCTAGTGCATAGCAGTACCCCTATAAATTTTATCAAATTTAGTGTATGTGTCATTATCAAATATGACCAAGTGAATTATATATATCACATGAATATGGAACCAAAATACCAGTGCTGCAAACACAATTGTGAGGGGGCGAATCCCAGACTCCAGGTGCTGTAACTAGAATATCAAAATATATAATGTGAACAACTCATAAATATTCAATTACATATCACATGCATGTGGGACCAAATTCCCTGTGCTGCAAAAACATTTTGTGAGGGAGTTAAGACCACACTCCTGGTACTGTAAATAAAAAAATTAAATACTATAACATATAATGTGAATAACTCCCAAATAATATTCAAATAACTCTAGTCAAATTCTTATGGTTCATTTGCACACAATTTGGTGTTGGAGTTACTACCAATCTCCCAGTGCTGCAACTCAAACACCGTGCAAAGTACTATAAAGTGCACTATAAACAAACAGTCCACTAGAGAGCAAATGCTCTTGTGCGCATTGCTGGATCAAGAGCATGTGGCCGACACATTCCTCCATCCACACAAGTGGGGTGGATGAGGGAATTCCCCCTCACTGGGACATTGTATTCTGACAGCAGGGACTCTTCCTTATCAGGATCGATGCTGCAGTGTGAGGTTCTCTTCCTGCTCCGCCCCTATTGCATTTTTGCTGGGACTGTACCAGCTCGGATCTAGGGGGGAGGACTCATAGGAACTCAAGAAGGGAGCCTGGAAAGGGGTGTATTTGCAGCCGCAGAGCAGCAAGCAGGGGCGCATAATTATTGATTTAGGCAGGCAATAGGGGCATACAAGTGTCATAGCTACCTTTTGTGGACAGATTTTTCTTCTCACAACCCAGCGCCCCCCCCCCCACACACACACACACATACACACACTGCGCCCAGGGCAGAATCCCCGCCTGCCCACCCCTTGTACCGGCCCTGACAGTGACCCCTGTGGTGGGATGACTATTGCACAACATAACTGAACCAGAACTTGCAGCGGGCTTGCAGAATGTTTACAAAGAAAGTTGATCTGGAGTAATGCAATGCGGACTTGCTGCAATTGTGTAACACATTTGTGAAGTCTGGTAAGTCTAGCAATAGCTTAGCAAGTCATTTTCAAACTTGCAGCACAATTGCTTGCTATCTGGGTTTGTGGTTCAGTTTGTTATTTGATATTGGTGTTATTAATCCTGTCAGTAAATGGGGTTGAAGGGAAAGAAAAAGGGACTTTAAATGAACATATGGTCTGGTAAGGCACCATTGTTCCATCCCTCGGGACTTTATATGAAACTGTAGTCTGGTAAGGCTGCGAGTTTCCATCCCTGTCATGCATCAAAAGGGGAAACGAGAGGGAAGTGGGACTTTATATGAAACACTTGGTTGCAGCAAGGTAATTAGGTGAAGAGGTAAAAAGTTTTATTAATTGCCATCTAAAATAAACATCAATAGCATTAGATTGCAACAGTAATAACATACATTGATACATGGTATAAATTCATAAAAGCAGTATCATATAGAATGGCAATTAATCATCCTTCCAGAGTTCACCAATATGGTCATAAGTAAAAAACGGTAGTACAACGTAAAACTTGCAAAACCCATGGTCTTGTTGATCTTAGTGAAGATATTGGATGTAAACTTGGTACTGTGGTAATGTTAGTTGGAAGTAAGATGTATGGCAGCTCTACGCGTTTCGTGGCTAGGGGGCCACTCGTCAGGAGCAAGCACAAGATATATCTATGAATAAAGGATGAAGTATTATGATAGGGTAGGTAAGTACGGTAATGGGGTATAAAACCCTCAGATCAATTACCTGTTGATATTTGGTGTAAGTGTGGTTGTGGCGCGAAAGCGGGGTACCAGACCCTCCGGATAAATGCTCCCAACCGGGAGCCGCGGCAGACATATCGTCCAAGATACCCAAATAAGCGTCGGCCAGAGCAGGCACAAGAGGGCAAGGCAACCTGGGGAGGAGATGAAGGGTGTGCCATGGTAAACTGGACAGGAATGGATGAGGGGGAAGGAATTGTGAATAAGGCCTATGGAAAGGCAGTGAAAAAAGTGAAAAACCGGCCAACAAGGGCCTGAGGGTGGGTGTGAAGAGAGATGAGGGAGGTGAGTGATGGTGATGACCACCAATCAAGGGTGAATTGTGCGAATCAGAGGAAAAAAGAAAGGTGAGTGGCAAGGTAAGAAAGGGGAACAAATGTGGCTACCATGAAGGAGACAGGGAGAAGGGTGATGGGGATGGGTGAATTACCTGGGTGTGGGTGGCTGATTGCAACAGCCATGTGTACAGTCCAGAGGAAGAGCGTGGAGGAAGCCTTGACTACCGGCACCCGCCCTAGGGACGCCCAAATAGGCGCCGGGGCGATGACGTCGCCGACGTCACGCCAGCGCAGCAGGGGGGGGCGGGGGAAGACCGGCGGCAGGAGGATTCCAGCAAACGCTCGATCCTCCGCCATCGGAAGTCCCCCAATTCTGCCCGCGAGCGTGGTCACCACAGACATGGGCGGGCCCGCGCTGAGTAAGCGCCGCACGTCCAGTCTGGGATGCGTGACGTTGACGTGCAGTGACGGCACCCGTACCTGTCCAAATACAGGGGGAGGGTCCGTCAGGCACGTCACGGCTCCCGGAAGTGGAGAACCAGCCGGCCAGCAGGCACTCCCGACCAGGTTCACACCATTTCCAAGACTAAACCCAAATTAAAGTCGGTTGATATTGGAGCATGAATAGGCAAAGATAATGAAAATAAAAATTCAAAATTGGGAAGATGTATGCAAAAGGTAGAAATTACTAACGTAAAGAATGTACAAGGATCACAAGGATTGCACATGGGAAAAGGTTTGCAAAAAGAGGGGTATGGCACTGATATAAATAGTACAGCAAGCCAAGTGTTTCCATCCCTATGAATATTCAATAAATGGGGTTGAAGGGAAAGAAAAAGGGACTTTAAATGAACATATGGTCTGGTAAGGCACCATTGTTCCATCCCTCGGGACTTTATATGAAACTGTAGTCTGGTAAGGCTGCGAGTTTCCATCCCTGTCATGCATCAAAAGGGGAAACGAGAGGGAAGTGGGACTTTATATGAAACACTTGGTTGCAGCAAGGTAATTAGGTGAAGAGGTAAAAAGTTTTATTAATTGCCATCTAAAATAAACATCAATAGCATTAGATTGCAACAGTAATAACATACATTGATACATGGTATAAATTCATAAAAGCAGTATCATATAGAATGGCAATTAATCATCCTTCCAGAGTTCACCAATATGGTCATAAGTAAAAAACGGTAGTACAACGTAAAACTTGCAAAACCCATGGTCTTGTTGATCTTAGTGAAGATATTGGATGTAAACTTGGTACTGTGGTAATGTTAGTTGGAAGTAAGATGTATGGCAGCTCTACGCGTTTCGTGGCTAGGGGGCCACTCGTCAGGAGCAAGCACAAGATATATCTATGAATAAAGGATGAAGTATTATGATAGGGTAGGTAAGTACGGTAATGGGGTATAAAACCCTCAGATCAATTATCTGTTGATATTTGGTGTAAGTGTGGTTGTGGCGCGAAAGCGGGGTACCAGACCCTCCGGATAAATGCTCCCAACCGGGAGCCGCGGCAGACATATCGTCCAAGATACCCAAATAAGCGTCGGCCAGAGCAGGCACAAGAGGGCAAGGCAACCTGGGGAGGAGATGAAGGGTGTGCCATGGTAAACTGGACAGGAATGGATGAGGGGGAAGGAATTGTGAATAAGGCCTATGGAAAGGCAGTGAAAAAAGTGAAAAACCGGCCAACAAGGGCCTGAGGGTGGGTGTGAAGAGAGATGAGGGAGGTGAGTGATGGTGATGACCACCAATCAAGGGTGAATTGTGCGAATCAGAGGAAAAAAGAAAGGTGAGTGGCAAGGTAAGAAAGGGGAACAAATGTGGCTACCATGAAGGAGACAGGGAGAAGGGTGATGGGGATGGGTGAATTACCTGGGTGTGGGTGGCTGATTGCAAAAGCCATGTGTACAGTCCAGAGGAAGAGCGTGGAGGAAGCCTTGACTACCAGCACCCGCCCTAGGGACGCCCAAATAGGCGCCGGGGCGATGACGTCGCTGACGTCACGCCAGCGCAGCAGGGGGGGGCGGGGGAAGACCGGCGGCAGGAGGATTCCAGCAAACGCTCGATCCTCCGCCATCGGAAGTCCCCCAATTCTGCCTGCGAGCGTGGTCACCACAGACATGGGCGGGCCCGCGCTGAGTAAGCGCCGCACGTCCAGTCTGGGATGCGTGACGTTGACGTGCAGTGACGGCACCCGTACCTGTCCAAATACAGGGGGAGGGTCCGTCAGGCACCTCTTCACCTAATTACCTTGCTGTAACCAAGTGTTTCATATAAAGTCCCACTTCCCTCTCGTTTCCCCTTTTGATTAATCCTGTCAGGCTATAGCGGCAGCGTTGAAAGGGACACCTGCCTCGAAGACCTGGCAGGCAAGTTCATTAGCGGGAGTCTCCGAGCCTAATCCAGAGAGTTCCCTGGTACATAAATACCGCATAGGTGTGGAATTATTTTTGTACACATTATTTACTCAACTGTTGGAAACTTTTCACATAAATCAATATTTTTTTTCCCAGCTGGCTCAGTTTTCTACTTTCCATAGCAGACACGTCAAAAAATCTCACAATTAATGCTAGTCAAGAGTTAGTGATATTTAACGCAGCAAAACCTGTGCAATCATTTTTGTGAATGAGCATTTACATAAAAAACCCTGCACTCATTTGATAACATAATGTTTATGCAATATTTTTTACTTTTCAGCATGATCATTTATTTTAGTGAGTTGAAAAATTATTTGTGATCCTAAGAAATAGCAAATGATGGCAGTAATAGAATACCAGATGCGTTATGCTTTACAAAAAGCAATAAAAGCATTTTTTTTTGTGGATTATGAAGAATTAGAGTTACAATCAGAATTTTAATTGCTGTCTGTGATATCATTCTCATAAGACTGGTTCACTACTGTTCCCCAGCAGTTTTTCTATTATAACTATACTCAGTGGCAGCCTGTGCATTGTGGGCGCATGGGCGCCCCCTCCCCCCCCATCCCTGCCACTTACTCACTATCCATGCACCCAGGCCTCTTTCAGGATGCCGGACGCATGGACTCCTATGGCGGGGGTGGTGTATTTTGAAGCACCTGATTAAAGCCAGAGGCTCTAATAGGCTTCAAAAAACAGTGGGTTCGGGGTGCAGAGAGTGTGCCCTGATCCCCCCCCCCCCGTTGTGTGACCATAGCGAATACATTTTTGCTATTTTCGCACCACAGTGCCTCCCCCCCAATCGGGAGACAGGTCAGTAAGACCTGTTTCCCAATTGGCCAAAGCGCCAGGCAATCCTATTGGATGCCCATCGCTTTGGTGGAAGAGGAGACACACAGGGGAAGAAGCTGGAGGATCGGACTCCTCTGGCCCTGCTGCTGCACGCACTGAGTGGGGTGGTGTTGGGGTACTTTCAGTGTGCCAGTGCGAGACCTGTGCGGGGGGTTGTATGGGTGGTGCTGTCAGTTCTATCTATGATGCTGCTCTATATACCCTGACGTGTGATGCTGCTCTGTATACCCTGATCTGTGATGCTGATCTATATACCCTGATGTTTGATGCTGTTCTATATACCCTGATGTGTGATGCTACTCTATATACCCTGATATGTGATGCTGATCTATATACCCTGATCTGTGATGATGATCTATATACACTGATCTGTGATGCTGATCTATATACCGTATCTGTAATGCTGATCTATATACTGTAACTGTAATTCTGACCTATATACCCTGATCTGTGAGGCTGAACTATATACTCTGTCCTGTGATGCTGAGGTATATATTCTGTCCTGTGATGTTGAACTATATACTCAGTCCTGTGATGCTGAGCTATATATTCTGTCCTGTGATGCTGAGCTATATACTCTGTCCTGTGATGTTGAGCTATATACTCTGTCCTGTGATGCTGAGCTATATACTCTGTCCGGAGATTCTGGGGCTGTATACTCCTGAAGCTATGAATGGAAGCAAGTGGAATACAGAGGATGGAGTGGGTGGATTCTATAAGGGGTGGGGCCTATGAGAAGTGGGATGGGTCAAAAAGGAAGGGCTGCGTCTTGGGCCCCCCCATCCTAAAACTTGACCAGCCACCACTGACAATACTGGGACTGATCATGTATAGGAGGACCATAGAAGGAGCCTCCCACAAGCGCCTCCAGGAAGTAGAAAGTGAATGGAATCGATATTTGAGCTTCAATGGTAGCAGGGAGGATGGTTGCCAAAATCCTTGCAATGTGTATAACGAACTAGAGGAGGATTGTTTTTTTTTTTTGTCTTCCAGCAAAAGTGAAGTTTCACTTTAAATATTCAGTAAGCAATATCTATTAATACAATTCCGTTAGCCTGTTGCATTATGGGAATAAATCACAATTTGCATATGAGACTTTTTTGTGAGAGTCAATGAGACATTTCTCAGAAATTGCACATTCCAGTATGGCAAACATTTATATGTATTTATATGTGTTTTTCGAAAGCACTTCAAAATCCTTCTTAATAAACCAGTGGCATTGAGATATTTCTCATGTTCCTTACAGAGTAATAGAAGTCAGGGGTTGAGAAGTGAAAAAAATACTACTGGCATTCAGACACAGCCACTAAGCTCTTCCCCAGCATTAATTCAATGGCATTTTCAGTTTATTTTCCGTTATGAAACTTTATACATGATTTAGGGAAGCTACATCTTCAGTAAAGCTTGCAGTAATGAAGTAACTCCAACATCTATAACAGACTTCATTAAAATTCGAGGTCAATGAAGTGGACAAAGAATGTGATTTTTAAATGTGCATGCACCATTAGGAAAAGTCTGGAGAACTCTCATTAAATATTTTTACATTACAATATATGTTCAGCGGATGAGCTGTAGCTAACAGGCAGCCGATATCTTTATTTCTGGAAATAAAACATCACTGTCTCTTTTTTTTTTTATCCCCACGTTTGCCTTATCTTAAAGTGCAACTCTAAGTCTCACAAAAAGCTATATCCATTCCACAGGAGACCTAATCTATTTTAAAGCAAAACGGTAGGCTTAACCCTGTTTTGTTACTAATCAGCTTTTTTTTTTGTAACCTCAGCTGTTTTTTATTATTGTATGATTATTTTATTACCCTTCCTCATGCTCATGTACTTAAAGTGATACTAAACCCAGGAGCCTGCATTCACTATATCTGGTCTCCCACAGTACACAGAACAATGAAATGTAATTATTTTAGTAAATATAAACTGCTACATAGCTTTTCTCATCAGCATTATAAAGCAGTCTTGTGACTTCTATCAGTGTCTGGCCGAGCACTGGTTAAAGCTTGTAAGAGGAGTTTTCATTCTCCTCTGACTGTCCTATGAGGTTGCATGGCCCCTAACCTTCTGTCTGGACAGTGCTGATTGGCCCTGTGCCGATCGCATGCACTCTCCCATGAAAAAAAAAACAACTCTCTAGCAATACACACCAAACTGAGCATGTGCAGAGTGCCCCCCAAGGTTCTGTTCTATCAGCAGATGGATTGGGGGACAGTGGAAGAAGGGGAGGACCAGAGAAGACAGGATTAAACAGCCTTTTTACACAATTCAGAAGATTAACTCCTTAGGTCACATAGTGAGTATAACAAGCATACTTTACTGCATATACAGACTGATTTTATTGTTGTGGGTTTAGTAACACTAGTAAAGCTAACTTGCTAAGCAGGGTCAGATTTTTGTCACTAGAGCCAGTAGGTACACATCTTTTTGGAGGCACAGTAACCTTCCACAGCAAGGATCAATTATTTTATAAAAATGTTTCCTTATCTTCTTACTCCTACCTAGGATTAGAATATTGTTATGATGTGCGAATAATCTGTTATGAGATTGTTTAATTAAACTGATAATGAAAAAAATCTAACTGTACCCATAGCAAGGTCATCTCTTTGTCTTTGTCGCCTATAGGCTTGGACTTAATGGTATATCCAGCCTTTTTTCTAAGCACCTGAAAGTGACACCACCCTCACCAAAACATTTTAACCAGTTCCGGACCGCCCACGCACATATACTGGGGTGGCCAGCTGTGCGAACCAATGTACCTGTACATCACTCGTGCCCACAGGTAGAGGGCACAAGCGCATGCCCCCCGCCGTCCCTGCGGCAATCAGATTTGCTACAGAACTGATCGATCTTCAGGGTCAGGCCAATTAATTGGCCTGGACATGCTGATCGGTTCTGGCGAATGAAAGAGCCTCCTCTGCCTGTGTAATGTAAACACAGTCAGAAGAAGTGATGTCATCTCCCCTTGTGGAGCCCTTTACGGTTCCAGCGAGCAAGGAGAAGACATCTACTGTGAGTATGCCAACACTTCATTGACACCAGTACATGTAGGCACACTTTTAACCCTCTAAACGACTCCACATTTAACCCTTTCACTCCCTGTCAGTGTCACCAAGTGCAGTTTTCTGATTTTTTACTGATCACTGTATTCATGTCACTTGTGACACTAAACAACGTTAGGGCAGTTAGGGGCAGTTAGTGGTAGTCCCAGGTAGGTTTAGGGTTCCCCCCCATATATTCCCTTGATCACCCCAGTTAACCCTTTCGCTCCCTGTCAAAGTGTCACTAGGATAGTGTACAGATATTTTTTCTGATCAGTGTATTAGTGTCACGGGTGACGCTAGTTAGCTAGCTAGTGTCAGCGTCAGTCCTGTATAGTTTCAGGGTACCCACCATATATTCCCTAATAAAGGTTTAAACCCCTGATCACCCCCCAGTTAACCCTTTTGACTCCTGTCACAGTGTCATTAGTATAGTGTACAGATCTATTTTTTGATCACTGTATTAGTGTCACGGGTGACATCAGTTAGGTGTTAGCATCATTTTTACCCTTTTATTGCCATTAATGCTAACATACACTATATATATATATACACCTCCATTACTAGTATAGTGTCTGAACGGATCAATATCTTTGATCTGATCAGAACTATACTAGTGTCCCCAAAAGTATAGTGTTCCCAAAAATGCAGCGTTAGCAGGATCAACCCAGACACCTGCCAGCACCTGCGTTTATCCCATCCGCCCAGCCCACCCAAAGTGCAGGATCAGTAGATCACTGTAACTTCCAAAACAGAGCACACAAAACTTCAGCGTTAGCAGAGTCACGTCTGATTCCTGCTAGCACTTACAGTTAATTTTTTTGTAGCAATTCAAGCAGTCTCTGAAACCAGGTGCTTTTTTACCTGTGAGTCATACTAGCTGTACCTGTAAATTTAGTGGCTAAAATGTCAAAGGAAAGGTACACTAGTGAAGAGGCCTAGAGGATGCCAAGCAGGACAGGTGAAAGCGCAGGGGAAGCCTCACTGTCAGAATCACAATTGGATTTAGGCTCACTATACAAACCTGTAGAGATCAGAAGCACCCTGACAGATAGCTCTGACGACAGAGTAGAGTTCCCTGTTAAGGTCAGGCATACATGATACCGTTCTTCTGTTGCTGAGGTACAACAACCGCATGGTTCTCGTATGCAGCAGAGAGCCAGTACTAGTGGCGCTCAACCTTCTGGTGAACTGGCAAGCACCAGCGGCCTAGTACGTCCTGGTCGTAGACAAACCAGCACTGCAGTATCACTTGGTGACGTGGTGAGTCCCATAAGTGCAGTTCAAGCTGCTGTGGTGGCTAGCCCACCACTTATGCAGCACCCGTACTTCCCCCATTCACTGGCCAACCCGTAATTCAGGTGGAAACAGTGTATTTTACTTCCCTTGACTTTCATGAGCTGTTTTTCATGGAAGATCTGTACAGACCTATTGTGGACCAAAGCAATGTATACGCTGGTCAATTTATCATTGCAAATCCAAATTTGACCCTTGCCAGAGAATTTGTCTGGAAACCTATAACGGTTCCCATATTTAAGAGCTTTCTTTGCCTATCCCTAATAATGGGCATTACTAAAAAAGAGTGGTTTGCGGTCATATTGGTACACTGACCCAATTCACCATATGCCCATGTTCCCTGCTGCCATGGTCAGGACTTGATATAAGCAAATCTTGCGGTTCATGCACTTCAACGACAAATTCTGTCATCCTCGAGGTAACCCTGAATATGATCGGCTCCACAAAATTGCAGCCTTGTTTATCCCCGATCAAGATGTCTGCATTGATGAGCCCCTGATTACGTCTTCTGGCTGCCTTGTGTTTAAACAGTTTCTCCACAGCAAGCTTGCCAGATATGGGATCAAGATGTATAAGCTTTGTGACAGGGCAACAGGCTATACATATAAGTTCCTGGTTTATGAGGGAAAAGATAGAAGCGTGGAGCCTTCTGACTGCCCAGACTACATAGGGAGCAGCAGCAAGATTGTTTGGGACTTGGTGTCACCCTTATTCCGAAAGGGGTACCATTTATACATGGACAATTTTTATACAAGTGTGCCACTTTTTAGGAACCTCTTTCAATTAGGAATTGGTGCATGTGGCACCATGCAATCTAATCACTGGGGCTTCCCTCAGCGGCTTGTAGATACCTGACTTAGACGAGCGGAGAGAGCCTGCTTGAAGTCCAGTGAATTGCTTGCAGTGAGATGGAAGAACAAATGGAACACTTTCGTTCTGTTTTCCATTCACGCAGACACTGAAGTCCAAATTCCTACGGTGACTGGTGTTGTTGAGAAACCCTTCTGTGTCCACGAATACAAAACCAAAAAACAGATGGTGCAGCGCTAAAACCAAACCGATGCAAAACTACAATCAAATATCATATAGTCCATAAGAGAAATCCATGTATCATCCTTATGTGCGGGCAAACAGCATGCTTTGTGGGAGAGTGATTCAGGGAGCCCACCACCAAGGTACAGAATGGCCTCTCACCTGATGGAGTGGACCCTTTAAGTTACAGAGGGTCACAAAACGCTTTCATAAAAGCACATGTGGAATGCAGCATACACAGGCGTCAGTCAGGGATCCGGATCAGGATACTCCGATATGGCCGTAATATGAAAATAAAGATGGCAGAAAAATAGTGCTCTCTGTATGTACAAATGTTTATTAAAATGCTAGAAAAACACTCACATGAATGGCACTTTAACTAGTGCGAGTGAAACAGGCTCGAGTATTAAAATCCAAACAGCAGTGCGGATGTGCGATGGCAGCGGGTGACGTCATGGTGTATCCTCGTTCTGTAACTTAAAGGGTACACTCCATCAGGTGAGAGGCCATTCTGTACCTTGGTGGTGGGCTCCCTGAATCACTCTCCCACAAAGCATGCTGTTTGCCCGCACATAAGGATGATACATGGATTTCTCTTATGGACTATATGATATTTGATTGTAGTTTTGCATTGGTTTGGTTTTAGCGCTGCACCATCTGTTTTTTGATTTATTTGTAAGGATTTGAATTTTGACCCTGGTGTTCAGCAGCTGTATTACATATACCATCTCGCGCTGATTTATCTTATTTTTCTAGTGTCCACGAATACAACCTTAAAATGGGAGGGGTGGACTTCAATGACCAGATGATGACGCCGTACTTAATTGCCCGTAAGGCCAGACTCTGGTACAAAAAAGTGTCTGTATACAGTACCTATTCCAATTGGCTCTGTTCACTGCTTATGTGCAGACGTCCAGACGCCTACACCCACTATTTTTGTCCCTCCTGTCCTGACCAACCTGGTTTCCGTCGCTACCACACACTAGTGGAGTATTAGCATAGGGTACAGCACGGCACAGTCCTAGGGCACACTTTCACACAGGGTCTTGAAAGATGTTAGATGGCTATCACATTTTGAAAGACCCTGACCTGGAACCTTTACCATTACAAATAAAAGTGTAAAAATAAATAAATAAATAATAATAAAAAAAAAAAAAAAATATATATATATATATATATATATATATATATATATATATAAGCCAAAAAATACTTGTCATTTATTTGTTCTTACTGTTTTACTGTATTTTATGCTATACTGTAATGTTTTATTGTTACTGTGTTTTGTGATGTTTGCTTTGCAGGTATGTCATTCTACTGTTTTACTGTACTGTTACTGTGTTTTATTGTTAACCATTGTTTGCTTTGCAGGTATGTCATTCTACTGTTATACTGTACTGTTACTGTGTTTTATTGTTAACCACTGTTTGCTTTGCAGATACGCCATTCAGCTGCAGCACTGATTTGTTTATTTTAACAGCAACATGGTTTGCTCTCATGATACGTAAATCAGCGACTCTAGGGCTGTTGGAGGTGATTTCACCACCCCAGTTAAAAAAAGAGCATATATGCCGAAGCACAGGGGCAGGGGTGGACATAGGGGCGGATCGCCCCTATGCTTTGGCATATATTTTTTACTCTTTTTTTGGCACAGATTGCAATAAAAAAAATTTGTTTTTATTGAGTTAATGTTTTATTGATACTGTGATTTATTGTTAACCATTGTTTGCTTTGCAGGTACGCCATTCAGCTGCAGCACTGATTTATTTATTTTGGCAGCAACAGGGTTTGCTCTCACGATACATAAATCCATGACTCCAGCACTGTAGGAGGTGATTTTACCACCACAGTTAAAAAAAAGAGCATATATGCCAAAGCATGGGGGCAGGGGTGGACATTAGGGGTGGATTGCCCCTATGCTTCGGCATATATTTTTATTTACTTTTCTTGGCAGAAATTTCTTCATCCACATTGATCGATGTGAATGGAGGAATCCCATGGGCTAAACAAAAAAAAGAATGGTGCATGTAAGAGGTGTGTCTATTAAATAACGAGACAGATTAATGAAACTCAACTTTATTTATATGTATTACAAATTTAATGTTTATCCTCTTCAATACCCATTTGCACTAATACATAGCTGCAGGCTTGTTTTCCACTGGTCGAAGGCATGGAGAAAATCAGTTTCTGTCAGCTGTTTCAACACATCCGCCTCTTTCTTATTTAGAAACATCAACTGACTCAAAACATGTCCCTTTAAACACTGACTTTAGGGAATTCATTCTCACGTCCCTCTCTTAATCTTTTGTGCCACTCAAACACACACACACGAGGCAGGCCGCCATTTCCATAAGCTGTAATAAGCATTTAAAAACATTCTGTTGGTGTTTTGTACAATTTTATCAAAAAATTCAAATTGACACGTTATTCATCTTTTAAACTTAGCATTTTTTCAGCACACTACAGAAAACACAACCAAACTAAATAGCGACTCACAATCAACTGAACGTCATCGAGTGTTGCTGCATATCATGCAGGTTTAAACACGTTCAAGGTCATCACGCATGTAGTCATAACCGGTTCTGACTGCTTTGTTTACTAGGTGGGATCACAAATAAATATGTGGTCAGGGCCCAGCATCAATGATTTCATTAGGTATGGCACCAACATCCCTTATATGTTATACAAGAAACAAAAAATTGGGAGATATGGGACTTTATGGGTGCACTAAAGTATGAATACATAGGCAGTAATTCTAAAAATATATAATGTTTTATTTAAACAATATCATAAAACCAATGCATACAATACAACCATATCCATAGGTGTATGAAAAGACCTTAATGGTAACATTGATTCACTGTGTCCATGTTCAAAATTTTACATGTTTTGCCATATGGCTTCTTCAGGAAAAAACGTGGAGTTTCATCTACTAAAAGTATGGACATATGCATCAATCAACTTTATCATGAAAAAGAACAAAAACTAAAATTAGCAATATGTTTATACACAGGGATCATATACAAACTATAATGGGGCGCACACACGGTCGGACTTTTCGTGTACAAAAGTCCGACGGACGCCGACGGACCAAAGCTGGCTGACAATCCGATCGTGTGTGGGCTTCCCCGGACTTTCAGCGGACTTTTCCAGCCGCAAATCTGACGGACTTTAGATTTGATACATGCTTCAAATCTTTACGCCGTAACTACGCCGGACCCAGAAATCCACTCGTCTGTATGCTAGTCCGACGGACAAAAACCCACGTTAGGGCAGCTATTGGCTACTGGCTATCAACTTCCTTATTTTAGTCCGGTGTAAGTCATCACGTACAAATTCGTTGGAATTTTGTGTGATCGTATGTAGGCAAGTCCAACCGTGTATACGCGGCATAAGATATACACATATGGCTGCAGTCAGACACATGGCAAGCATCCCCAAATGTTGGTTCCTACCTCACTGACTGAGCGTGGGAGCCAGGTTGAAATTGAAAAAATAGGTGGGATCACAGTCTCTTTATTTAATAGACACACCTTGTATGCCCATCAATCAAAGTGGGTGGATGCAGGGCTGTATTCTAATGGTGGAATTACCACCGATCAATCGGTGTGAATGGAGGAATCTGTTAGGTTCTCTTTTTTCATTTAACCCACAGGCTGCATGAAAAAAAAGACAATATATGCCCAACAAGGACCAGCGATGTACTGGTATGTTGCTGGACTTTGAATGGCTATACTGGAATGATGCCTGCATCTTTAGGTATCATCTTGGTATAGTTTTTTTCAGCCAGCGGTCGGCTTTCATGTAAAAGCAATTCTAGTGGCTAATTAGCTGCTAGACTACTTTTACAAGCAGTGGGAGGGAACATCCCCCCACACCATTTTCCATGGTTTTCTCTGGCTCTCCTGTCCCACTGGGGAACCCGAGAATGCAGCCAGCTGACCATAGAGTTGATCGGAGACCAGAATGGCTCCAATCATCTCCATGGCCTAAGAAACCAGAAGCTCCAGGCATTTTATGACTTTGGTTTCACCAGGTATAAACAGTCCCATTGGGAAATTGGGAAAGCATATTATTACATTGATCTTGGTGTGGTCAGAAGCTTTAAGGGCAGAGGAAAGTTCTAGAGTCTAATAGACCCCACATTTTTCAAAAAAGAGTACCTGTCACTACCTATTGCTATCATAGGGGATATTTTCATTCCCTGTGATAACAATAAAAATGATAAAAAATAAAAATAAAAGGGACAGTGTAAAAAAAAAAAAAAAAAAGCAGAATAAATAATTAAAAGAAAAAAAAATTAAAGCGCCTCTGTCCCCCCGTACTCGCTTGCAAGGGGAACGCAAGCATCGGTCTTGTGTCATATATAAACGTATTTAAATTTTTTTTCCACAAATTGTGTTTGGAAAATCGCTGCGCAAATACTGTGTGAAAAAATAAAAGCTTGCAACACCCACCATTTTAATCTGTAGGGCCTCTGATTTAAAAAAAATATATAATGTTTGGGGGTTCAAAGTAATTTTCTAACAAAAAAAATTAATTACTTCATGTAAACAAAAAGTGTCAGAAATGACTTTGTGGTGCAAGTGGTTAGAAGAGTGGGTGATGTGTGGCATAAGCATTTAATGTTGGGCACAAAATGCCAGGGAGGGGTGGGGAGTGCCTGGATGCCGTTCGTGATGGCTGTGTACTAACACAGCTCCGCCTCTCAGTGGCTCCACAGGGCTCACAGCGCGGGTAACGATTGCATAATACAGGCGTTCTTACCCCACCAGACATCCACGTCGCCAGGAGGATGTCCAAACGAAGAAAGGAGAAGGGGAACTCCCAGGAAAATGACAGAATTCCTTCCCCTGCCAGCCCGCACTGTCAGACAAAATGGCGCCGGCGGCGGCTCCTCCATACCCAGAAGCAGCGTGGTAGGAGAGGAAGGACACAGTGCTAGAGGGCATATACAAGCTCCATATATACCCAATGTGCGGCGCTAAGAATTATGCAATATACTAAAACTCTAAAATCGGTAATATAAAATAAATAAACAGATAATAGGATAATTAAGTAAAACATCTCCAATTATAGTGTAGGTGCTCATTAGCAGATGAAAAAAGTGCAAGTGCTCAGTGTGTGTTATACACAGTCCTCAATATTGATAAGCAAGAAAAAGTCCATAAACATATCAAAGAAAAAAGGTGAAATAAATGGTGTCTTCATGCAATGTGTACTCTCCCCCTTCAGGTATGCCCTCACCTTAAGGGCTTTAAAAACAAGCCTGTAGTAAATGGTAAAAGCTTAGATGGTCATCATCCATATAGTGGCTAGTTAATGGTAAACGCAGATCCCATATTCACTCCACCTCCTGGCAGGAACGCTGATCAATAAAGGCGTGCAATAGTGTAATTCCGTTTAAAAAGATTTAATGGCAACTAAAAACTCATCACATTACACTCACATTTAATATATTTAAAAACCGCATTGAGCTGTGCTGGTATGAAATGGTGAAATGGTCACCTGTATTCTGGTCTGCAGTCCAGGCTTATGGTGTTTCCCCTGTCCTATTTTCTCCACAGCACTTCCTAGTTCCTTGTGCATCAGTCAGCCAGACTCCTGGAGTTACACTATTGCACGCCTCTATTATTCCCTGTATGAATATGAGGTGATCTTTGAAAATACCAGACGGAAGTTGTGGCTTTATTGATCAGCGTTCCTGCCAGGAGGTGAAGTGAATATGGGATCTGCGTTTACCATTAACTAGCCACTATATGGATGATGACCATCTAAGCTGTTACCATTTACTACAGGCTTGTTTTTAAAGCCCTTAAGGTGAGGGCATACCTGAAGGGGGAGAGTGCACATTGCATGAAGACACCATTTGTTTCACCTTTTTTGTTTAATATGTTTATGGACTTTTCTTGCTTATTTGGTGTCAAGCGTGTGGAGCTGCAACCAGGTGAGGAGTACAAAGACAAGTGTGTCTTGCCTACAGTCAAGTATGGTGGTGGAAGTGTCATGGTCTGAGGCTGCATGAGTGCTGCCGGCACTAGGGAGCTACAATTCATTGAGGGAACCATGAATTCCAACGTTTACTGTGACTTACTGAAGTAGAGCATGATCCCCTCCCTTTAGAGACTGGGCCGCAGGGCAGTATTCCAACATGATAAGGACCCCAAACACACTTGCAAGATGACTACTGCCTTGCTAAAGAAGCTGAGGGTAAAGGTAATGGACTGGCCAAGCATGTCTCCAGACCTAAACACTATTGAGCATCTGTGGGGCATCCTCAAATGAAAGGTGGAGGAGGGCAAGGTCTCTAACATCCACCAGCTCCATAATGTTGTCATGTAGGAGTGGAAGAGGACTCCAGTGGCAACCTGTGAAGCTCTGGTGAACTCCATGCCCAAGAAGGTTAAGGCAGTGCTGGAAAATAATGGTGGCCACACAAAATATTGACACTTTGGGTCCAATTTGGACATTTTCACTTAGAGGTGTACTCACTTTTGTTGCCAGCGGTTTAGACATTAATGGCTGTGTGTTGAGTTATTTTGAGGGGACAGCAAATTTACACTGTTATACAAGCTGTGCACTTACTACTTTACATTGTAGCAAAGTGTAATGTCTTCAGTGTTGTCACATGAAAAGATATAATAAGATATTTACAAAAATGTGAGTGGTGTTCTCACTTTTGTGAGATACAGTATACAGTCATTCTAGTATATATATACTCTGTATCCAGTGTAGCCTATATCTACAGTGCATTTTGCGGTGCAAAGTTTCTACTACACTTCTGGTGGTATACACAGTACACAATACAGTGCAGCCATAGTGCAGTTGCTGCTACTTTTCTGGTGGTGTACACAGTACACAATACAGTGCAGCCGTAGTGCAGTTGTTACTACTTTTCTGGTGGTGTACACAGTACACAATACAGTGCAGCCATAGTGCAGTTGCTACTACTTTTCTGGTGTTGTACACAGTACACAATACAGTGCAGCCGTAGTGCAGTTGCTACTACTTTTCTGGTGGTGTACACAGTACACAATACAGTGCAGCAGTAGTGTAGTTGCTACTACACTTCTGGTGGTGTACTTTTCTGGTGGTGCACACAGTACAAAGTACAGTGTAGCCATAGTGCAGTTGCTACTACTTTTCTGGTGGTGTACACAGTACACAATACAGTGCAGCTGTAGTGCAGTTGCTACTACTTTTATGGTGGTGTACACAGTACACAATTCCCCTGCAGCCGTAGTGGTGTACACATTACACAATACAGTGCCACCGTAGTGCAGTTGCTACTACACTTCTGGTGGTGTACACAGTACACAATACAGTGTAGTGTGGTGTTGCAAAACAAAATATACATCATGTCCGGAAGGCCACCAAGCAGAGGCAGATGCTCACAGGCCGCTAAAAGAGGGCAAGCAGCCTCTGTGTCTACAATCAACAACGCTGGCCGTGGACATGGTGCATCCTCTTCAGGTGGCCGTGGGGAACGCTTGTCCTTTTTTTCTGCTGCTGGCCATGTTATTGGGCCAGACCATGCAGAAGAGCTGGTGGAGTGTATAACAAAGCCGTCCTTATCCTCCTCATCCTCTGTCACCCAGGCTCAGAGTAGTTTGCCTTCCAACGCAGTTGCCAAAGTGGCCTGTTCCACCGGCTCCTTGTTACAGTCACTCCTTCCGTAGTACCACCATCATGCACAGAGGAGTCCCCCGAACTATTCGGCCACAGTGTCAGGTACATGCTGCTGGAGGATGCGCAGCGATTTGAAGGCTCTGATGTTGGTTCCCAGGTTGTGGAAGGGAGTAACGTAAACCTAGAGAGAGGGGGTGCCCAAGAAGGACAAGAAACTGGCAGTCATGTTCCCCCAGCTGCAGCATACTGCCAAGTTTGCTCCAGTGATGAGGAGGGAGGGGATGATGAGGTCACTGACTCTACTTGGGTGCTTGATAGAAGAGAGGAGGAGGCCAGACATATGACCAGACATATGACGACCTCACATGCAGTCCGTTGGCAACAGCACTTGAAAGACCCACATCAAAGAAAAAGGTGGACTTCTCCTTGGTCCTCATCTGGGATCTCCAACCCCACTATACCTCCAGTCCTCCCAAAAACCTGCACTGAGAGGAATGAAGGCATAGCAATAGGTGTCCCAAGTACTTGCAGCTAATCTGCTATCAGTACACCACCATCTGATTTTAGCAGGAAAATTTCCCTACCCCAGTTGCTAAACCATAAAAAGAAATTCGGTCCCAGCCATCCACATGCTCAGCGTCTGAATGCTAGCTTGGCCAAGTTGCTAGCACTGCAACTGCTGCCTTTTCAGCTGGTAAACTCTGCCCCCTTTCGTGAATTTATGGAATGTGCTGTACCTCAGTGGCAGGTTCCAAAATGCCATTTCTTTTCACGGAAGGCCATTCCGGCTCTCTATCGGCATGTGGAAGGCAATGTTTTGGCCTCGTTGGACAGGGCGGTCAGCAGTAAGGTGCATATTACCGCTGACTCATGGTCTAGCAGGTATGGGCAGGGACGTTACCTTTCCTTCACAGTGCACTGGATAACTCTGCTGGCAGCTGGGAAGGATGCAGGACAGGGTTCAGTATTGTTGGAGCTTGTTCCGCCACCACACCTCCAAAATGCTAGTGGTGATTCTGCCACAGCTCTCTCTCCTCCACCCCACCTCTTCTTCCTCTATGGCCTCTTCTGCAGATTTGTCCTCTGAACCAGCGGTGCTCCATAAGCATTTAAGGGGCTAGACAAGCACTCAGGTAAAAAGATGCCATGCGGTGCTTGAGTTGGTCTGCTTAGGGGAGAGGAGCCACACTGGGGCAGAAATTCTGTCAGCTCTGTAGGGGCAGGATCAGAGATGGTTGACGCCACACCAGCTTCAGCCAGGAATGGTTGTATGTGACAATGGCACCAACCTTCTCTCCGCCCTTCGACAGGGACACTTGACCCATGTTTCATGTTTGGCACATGTCCTGAATTTGGTGGTGCAGTGGTTCTTGAGCAGCTACCCAGGATTACAGAATCTTCTGAGGCAGGCCAGAAAAGTCTGTGGTCATTTCTGCCAGTCATACAATGCCAGTGCTCAGCTGGTTGACATTCAAAGAGAATGTAACCTGCCCACCAACCACCTCATTTGTGACATGCCCACCAGGTGGAACTCAACGTTGGCAATGCTTCAGCATTCCTGTGTGAGTATGACACCAGGACAGGGTCAGGGGAGCTTGGCTTCTTTTCGCCACACCAGTGGCTACTGATCAAGTATTCATGCACTGTCCTGTCACCATTTATGGAGGCCATGAGGATGGTGAGCAGCGACAATGAATGCATCAGTGATACTGTCCCTCTTGTTTTCCTGTTGGAGCACATGCTTCGTGGAATAATGGACAGGGAACTTGAGGCAGAACAGCGGGAGGAAGAGGACTTCCTTACCTCTCAAGGCCCTCTTTATCCAGATAGTATTCCTGCGAGCCCGCCAAACACACAGGAAGAAGAGGAGGAGGAGGAGGATTGTGTCAGCATGGACGTGGAAGATAATACTCAGCAGCAGGCTTCAAGGGATGGTTTTCTGTCCCCAGAAACCCAAGGAGTTGTACATGGCTGGGAGGAGGTTGTTAGGGATCATGTGATCCTTAGTGACCCAGAGGAATCGAATGCCTCTGCAAACGTACACTGCATGGCCTCCCTTATCCTGCAAAGCCTGCGAAAGGAAAATAGGATTCGTGGTATCAAGGAGAGGGATCATTACTGGCTGGCAACCCTTCTTGATCTACATTACAAGGGTAAAGTTGCAGAACTCATCCTGCCTTCGCAGAGGGAGCAGAGGATGAAACATCTTCAGGAGGCCGTGAAGAAAGGTTTGTGCAATTCATTTCCAGACCCTGGGAGGTTACAATTTCCTGGTGCTGGACAACGTGTTGCTGAGGCTTCGTTGAGTCAGTGGAAGAGCGGTGGAGAAGGTGGCCGGCTGACCGATGCCTTTAGACAATTTTTCAGTCCTCAGCACCAAGGTCTGGTTGGTTCAAGCAACCATCGCCAGCGTCTGCATTACATGGTGCAGGAATATCTAGAAGCAAGAGCAGACTTGGAGACCTTTGCAATAGAGCATCCACTGGGTTACTGGGTCTTGAGGATGGACCACTGGCCAGAACTTGCTCAGTATGCAATTGAGCTACTGGCCTGTCCTGCATGCTGCTGGACGGTTTGTTTTCATCTATATTGCCGGGACCCGACAATACATTACAGCCGCAAGCAGTTTTGAATGACTTTTTTTCCTTTAGAAATGTAATTTTGCTGTGGTATTGTTCTAAACTGCGCCACTTTACAGGCATACTATAGACACACCCCAGCACGATATTTAAAGGAATATTTCATTTTTATTGTTTCACTTTAACTATTATTAAAATCACTGCTCCCGAAAAAAACTGCTGTTTTTAAAACTTTCTTTTGCATTCATACCCAGGTCCCAAAACACTTTTTATGGCAATAACTTGCATATACGCCTTTAACCACTTTAAGACCAGCCTCGTTTTGGATTTTAGGTGTTTACATGTTTGAAACAGGTTTTTCTGCTAGAAAATTACTTAGAACCCCCAAACATTATATATGGTTTTTCTTCTAACACCCTAGAAAATACAATGGCGGTCATTGCAATACTTTTTTTTGCACCGTATTTGCGCAGCGGTCTTATAAGCGCACTTTTTTTGGAAAAAATTCACTTTTTTGAATAAAAAAATAAAACAACAGTAAAGTTATCCCAATTTTTTTTTATATTGTGAAATATAATGTTACGCCGAGTAAATTGATACCCAACATGTCATGCTTGAAAATTGCGCCCGCTCGTGGAATGGCGTCAAACTTTTACCCTCAAAAATCTCCATAGGCGATGTTTAAAAAATTCTACAGGTTGCATATTTTGTGCTACAGAGGAGGTCTAGGGCTAGAATTATTGCTCTCACTCTACCGGTCGCGGCGATACCTCACATGTGTGGTTTGACCACCGTTTTCATATGCGGGCGCTACTCGCGTATGCGTTCGCTTCTGCGCGCGAGCTCGTCGGGACAGGGGGGTTTTAAAAAATTTTTTTTTATTTTTATTATTTATTTTACAATATTTTATTTATTTTTACACTTTTAAAAAAAAAAAAAAAAAAATCGTGTCACTTTTATTTCTATTACAAGGAATGTAAACATCCCTTGTAATAGAAAAAAGCATGGCAGGACCTCTTAAATATGAGATCTGGGGTCAAAAAGACCTCAGATCTCATATTTACACTAAAATGCAATAAAAAAAAAAAAAAAAAAAAAAAAAAAGTCATTTAGAAAAATGACATTTGAAAAAATATGCCTTTAAGAGGCGTGGACGGAAGTGACGTTTTGACGTCGCTTCCGCCCAGCAGTGTCATGGAGACGAGTGAGCGCCATCTTGGCCTCACTCGTCTCTATACACACCACGGCAGAGGACGCGATCGCCTCCGCCGCTACCGACGGCTCCGGTAAGCGGCGGAGGGCACCGGATCGCGGCGGGAGGGGGGGGCCCTCTCCCGCCACCGATAAAAGTGATCTCGCGGCGAATCCGCCGCAGGGACCACTTTTATCTGAAAGCCGGCCGCCGCACGTAAACGGGGATACCGGGGTTATGGCAGCTAGCTGCTGCCATAACAACGATATCCCCGTTCAAACTTAGGACGTACATAGTCGTGCGGCGGTCGGGAAGTGGTTAAAATTAGCACTTTTGATTTTTCATATTCATGTCCCATAGACTTTAATGGTGTTTGCGTGTTCGAACAAACTTTTTGCATGTTCGCATGTTCTGCTGCGAACAGAATCGGGGGGCATTCGGCTCATCCCTACTGCAGAAGAATAACAGCAAAATGAGGTGAGCTTGTCACAGACTCCCCCTTCTGTTCACACAGCTATGGACAGCTCCATAGCTACTTTCCCAACCACAAATCAGCCAGTGCTTGACACTATTTTATAAGATATGATGCTCTCCCTGCAGAGTTCTATTCATGCTGATATCCTATCACTAGGGCACCAGTTCAAAGCTGATAGGACTATGCTAGATGACCGTGTATCACATCTAGAAAACAAAATGGGGGAATTTACCTCTAACTTCAATGAACTGGTGGATGCACACAGCGAGAGGAAAGATGACATGGAATGAATGAAAGCTAAGATAGCTGATTTGGAAGATCGTTCCCATAGGAATAACGTGAAAATAAGAGGCATTCCAGAAACCATTAAACCTGCAGCATTAAAAGAATATCTCACTAAACTCATGTCAGTTCTCCTGCCGGTGACTCCACCATCTGAGCTACTCATCGACCGAATCCACAGGCTCCCTAAACCCCAACCTACCAGATAACGTCCCACGCTACACGATCGACTGTATCAATTTTTACCACGTCAAATAAAAATTCCTCTGGACCACCAGAAACCCCGCATCACTTCCCCAACAATACAATGGTCTATCCTTCTTTGCTGATCTCTCACAATTCACGATGAGTAAATGCAGGAACCTGGCCACCATCACAAAACCCCTACGCAACCACAACATCGTATACAAATGGGGTCACCCAATTGGTGGTTACCAAGGATGGGAAAAAGCACAATATCCGTTCCCTTGAGGAGGGATTGACCCTGCTGCATCAATGCAACATCCTGGAACCTTTACCTCAGCGACTCAACCGTGCACCCCACCAAAATCACACTGACTCACACTGGAATGAGTCTGATTGACCAGATGAGATGATTACATAAACAACCCTCCTGGCGAATACAACCCCGCTCTAGCCCTGATTGTTGCCCTGAGTATAAGCCTAGCTGTTTTCCCTGTTTAATAGTCGCGGCTCTCTGCACATTTTATTCCTTATAAGGGACTCACCTTTTTTATGTAGTAGTCTGTGTTTTATCTGTTATCTTTTCTTTATTGTTCACCGTTTTATGCTCACCTATTTACGCTTTGATAAGCAGCTGGGTCTTTAGCACACTCTCAGTGTACGCAATTCTTATAGTGAACCCTACTGTCTGCCAAATTACCTTGGGACAAAGGATTTTCTCCACCTCCTAAAACTCTTTGGCTAGGTCGAAAACCACCTGCCTCATGCTACACCCACTTCCTCTGGGACACTCAGAGAGTCTCCAAATCCACATCTTCAAGCAGAAATGCCATCCACAGTCTTGTCCTTCAACATCAAGGGGATGAATAGCCCAAACAAGATGTACTCTTTATGGACTGAAGCTAACAAACTAAAAATGTGATGTCTTATGCCTTTAAGAAGCACACTTCTCCAGCAACAATCCACCTTCATTTACCCACAAGCACTTTCCACATATATACTCAGCCAATGCTGATACTATTTGCAGTTAAGGACACAGTATCCTTCAAACCACTTGACACCACCCTTGATGATCAGGGTAGGTTCATTATTCTGATATGCGAAATCAACACAGTTGTATATACTATCATTAACATATACGCATCAAATACGAGACAAATCTTGTTTATCAATAAAATCTGGAAGAAGATCCAAAAGAAATGCCTTCAAAATGCTACTGCTCCTGAAACTACTATCCTTATACTGTGCTTTGCCCATCCAAATTCCAACGTCCTTTTTCATGGCTGTGAGACATGCCCTAGGTGCTTATGTGTGGCTAGGTAAAAGACCATAGTGCCCCTATCATATACTCATTAGATACAGAAAAGTGGGAGGGATGGGATTCCCAGATATGAAGGACTACCATGTGGCAGTAGTACTGGACCAACTAAGACACTGGTTCATTCCATCCAATGCCAAGCACTGGACAGATATTGAACAATACCTAATCCCATCGGGTCTACTAAGATCCTTTCTCCTGGCCCAATCCTTCAACAGCATTACCCCCAAGATCAATCACCCCACCATACAAGCTGCATTGGAAGCATAGCGATACTTCATCAAAGTTAGTCTACCATCCTGCAAATGAAGCGTCTTCTCTGCAATCTCGTGATTGCATTGACGTGGCACTTCCCATAGTGCACTGTGTCCGGTGCCCGAACACAGTGCACTTAAAGAACATTTTTTTTCTATATTTTTTTTTTAAAGGGGCCTTTTTAAATTTTTTTTTGTGACTGCTGGGTGGGGGGGCAGCGCCTGTGCACCCACTATGGACGGGCCGCCACGGGCCTGGGATCAGTGGATAATTACACTATATCTGGACAATTGTATAAGGTCATAGAATAGTGGTCATATTTACTTCAGTTCTTCTGTGAAGATGTACTGTTTTCATACCTTAGGACACTAGCCCCTGGGAGCTCTCTCCTCTGGGACTGGTGCCCTAGCAATACATATGATCAGCTTCCCTTCTGTTTGTACTCATCAGTTCAACATGTAGTTTGAGTAATTCACATTAAGTATATGCTCCTGTAATTGAGTCTTTACTTCTGATATTTGGCGGTACACTGCAACTCAATGCTTTTCTTCTTTCTGTATGTTTTCAATACAGTGCACTTACACCCCCTTCCTGCCCAGACCAATTTTCAGCTTTCAGCGCTCTCACACTTTGAATGACAATTACTCAGTCATGTGTCCTTTTTTTCACACAAATAGAGCTTTCTTTTGGTGGTATTTAATCACTAGTGGGTTTTTTATTTTTTGTGCTATAAATAAAAAAGACTGTACATCTTGTGAAAAAAATGCCTTTTTCTTTGTTTCTGTCATACAATTTTGCAAATTAGTAATTTTTCTTCATAAATTTTGGCCAAAATTTATACTGCTACATATCTTTGGTAAAAATAACCCAAATTAGTGTAAATTATTTGGTCTTTGTGAAAGTAATAGAGTCTACAAACTATGGTGCCAATCACTGAAAATTGATCACACCTGATGTACTGACGGTCTATCTCATTTCTTGGGACACTAACAAGTCAGGAAAGTACAAATATCCCCTAAATGACCCCTTTTTAGAAAGTAGACATTCCAAGGTATTAAGTAAGTAGCATGGTGAATTTTTTTAAGTTGTAATTTTTTCCCACAATTCTTTGCAAAATGAAGATTTTATTTATTTATTTATTTATTTTTAAGAAAATTGTCATATTAACAGGTTATTTCTCTCTCAGAGCATATGCATACAACAAATTACACCCCAAAATACATTCTGCTACTCTCTCTGAGTATGGAGATACCACATGTGTGAGACTTTTACACAGTCTGGCCACATACAAAGGCCCAACATTGAGGTAGCATCTTCATGCGTTCTACGAGCATAAATGACACATCTCATTTCTCAACCACCATTTACACTTTTAAAGGCCCTGGAGCACCAGGACAATGAAATTGCCCCCAAAATGACCCCATTTTGGAAAGCAAACACCCAACGTGTAATCTATGAGGCATAATGAGTCTTTTGAACGGTTCATTTTTTTCCAGAAGTTTTTGCAAAATGTGGAAAAAAATGAAAACGCATTTTTTTTTTTACACAAAGTTGTCCATTTATCAGATATTTCCAACACATAGCATGTACTTAGCAAAGATGACACCCCAAAATACATTCTGTTACTCCTCCTGAGTATGGCGATACCACATGTGTGAGACTTTTACACAGCGTGGCCACATACAAAGGCCCAACATTGAAGTAGCACCATCAGGCATTCTACGAGCATAAATGACACATCTCATTTCTCAACCACCTATTGCATTTTTGAAGGCCCTGGAGCACCAGGACAATGGAATTGCCCCCAAAATGACCCCATTTTGGAAAGCAAACACCCCAACGTATAATCTATGAGGCATAATGAATCTTTTGAAGGGTTCATTTTTTTTCAGAAGTTTTTGGAAAATTTGGAAAAAAATGAAAACGCATTTTTTTTTACACAAAGTTGTCCATTTATCAGATATTTCCAACACATAGCATGTACATAGCAAAGATGACACCCCAAAATACATTATGCTACTCCTCCTGAGTATGGCGATACCACATGTGTGAGACTTTTACACAGCCTGGCCACATACAGAGGCCCAACATCCAAGTAGCACCATCAGGTGTTCTAGGAGCATACATAACATATATAATTTCCCGGCAACCTATCATTTTTGAAAACCCTTCATATTTCTAACACATAGCATGCACATACCAAGAATTACAATCCGAAATAAATTCTATTGCGGAAAGGGTAAAAAAAAGCATTACTTGTGCTTTTAGTAGTATCCACAGAGGAGAGCACTGATCCAGGCAGCAGGCAGGGATGTGCTTAGCGACAGCAATAGTAATTATCCAGGCAGCAGGCAGGAATATTGTCTATAGTCAGCACAAGGATATTGTCAGCACAGCACAGTCCATAGAAATTGTCCAGGCAGAGACAGAGCCATATTATTGGTCCTGGTACACTGTTACCTGCAGACACTCATTATTGTACTGCTCTCCAGCCCTTCATAAACATACTGCCTCTTGCCGCAGCTAATTATTTGCATAGTCCAGGTAGCAGTGTTGTCCATTCGTGCGACAGGCAGAGGCATGGTGGCAGTAAGTCAGCAGCAGGTTGAGGGCCATAATCAGGTAAGACTTGTGCACAGGGGCACAGGGGTAGAGGCTTCAACCCACCCAAATCTCTATGAAACCTCCGGACTCCAGACCCTAATCCGGAAATTCTGAAACCCGGAGAAAACAAAGTAAAATTGTTTTCTCCATCCGGAAAAACAATTCTGGAGCCCCTCACATATGTGAGACCCCTGTGTACTACAGTAGCAGGGCAACAGGTCAGTCCAAGCGTTAGGCAAAAGCATAGTCCATAAAACAGGCCAGGGTCAGTTCATGTGCAAGCAGTCCAAGCGGTAGGCAGTAGTGTAGTTAATAAAACAGGCCAGGGTCAGTTCACGTGGAGGCAGTCCAAATGGTGGGTAGAGACATAGTCACAAAACAGGCCAGGGTCAGTTCACGTGGAAGCAGCCCAAACGGTAGGCAGAGGCATAGTCACAAAACAGGCCAGGGTCAGTTCACGTTGAAGGCAGTGGCATGGTTATTTGGGGAAGAATGGAAAATGGTCAGCACAGATGATGAAAATGGGGAAATGGTTAAAAATATGGGCTAATATTTTAGGGATGTATGATAAAGTTGGAAGTATTCACCAATGCAAAGGCCAGGTTGGGAGGGACACTGGGAACAATGGTAGCTGGTATCTTTTCTAAATCCTCTTTTGGTGCACACGCGACATTTTTTTTGCCGTCTTCAGCCTGCTTTAGATGGTGGAATGCTGAAGGGGAAGTGGCGCTCATGAAGTCGGCAAACAGCCTCAGTGCGAAGGTCTTCTGGGGGTGTCTTTGGTGATAGATGAGGGATGTGACAACTTCTTCTATGAATTTTAGGAAGGGGCGGGGCTTTCAATGGATTTGGTGTAGACTATGTAAGAATTGTAAATGGCCAAATGGATGAGATAAATTGCTACCTTCTTGTACCAGAATCGGGACCTCCTTATTGACAAATAGGGCTGAATCATTTGATCATTGAAATCCATCCCCCCATGTAAAGATTGTAATCTTGGACACATGTTGGCTTTTCAATGGGACCTCGTCTTCTTTGTACCTCAATTGTAATGTCGTCATGGATGGTGGACATCATGTGTACGTCCCTTTTATCCTTCCACCTCAAGGCCAGCACTTCGTTGCATCTCATTGATGCTTTTCCCCACTTCGCAGCTTTTTGTTCGCTAGAGATTGTGGGAAGCCCTTCCTATTTTTTCTGGAGGTTCCACAGGCCAGGGTTTTTGCAATGTATAAGTGTTTGAAAAGGGGCAGGCTTATGTAAAAGTTGTCAAGGTATATGTGATATTCTTTGTTCAGAAGTGGGTATGCCAGGTCCCATACAATCTTTCCAGTTGTGCCCATGTAGGGCGGGCATTCAGGGGGCTGGAGCTGGGAGTCTCTTCCTTCATATATGCGGAACGCATACAGATATCCCGTGGCTCTCTCACAGAGCTTGTATAATTTTATTCCGTATCTGGCCCTTTTGCTAGGAATATATTGCTTTATTCCTAGCCGGCCTGAAAAGGGTACCAGGGACTCATCGACACATATATTGTGATCGGGGACATAGAGTTCTGCAAATTGTTGGGAAAAGAAATTTATCAGTGGGCGAATCTTGTATAACTTGTCGTAATTTGGATGATTGTGGGGAGGGCACTGGGTGTTGTCGCTGAAGTGAAGAAAGCGCATTATCATCTTGTATCGGGATCTGGACATTACGGCAGAATAAATAGGCATGTTGTGGATAGGGTTGGTGGACCAATAGGCATGTCCTCATTTTTTTTTGTAATCCCCATGATTAGGGTGAGGCACATAAACAATTTGAACTCCTCCAAATTCAGATCTCTCCACTCAAAAGGACGGGCATATGAAGATTGGAGGTTGTTGGCAATATATTGCTGGGCATATAAATTTGTCTGGTCCACAATAAATTGCAGCATAGTGTCAGGCAAAAACAGGTGAAAGCAATCAATCTCTGAGAAATTTTGGGTGTTGGTCTGCACACCTGGCAGTGCTGTGAAAGGGGGAATAATTGGTGATGCCGAGTTGGAAGGCAGCCATGTTGGGTTGGCAAGACCATCTGGCATGTATGTAGAGGCCCTGGCTCTTGTGGGGTGTGACACTCCAGTAGTTGGATTGGAATTTCCTGTGCTGGTACTCAGGAGTGATGTGGCAGCACTGGTACTGGGTCTGGACATTTGTTCCTGGGGCCTATCGCCGGCGGCAGCGCTGGTACTGGGCATTTGTTCCCGGGGCCTAACACTGGCAGCAGTGCTGGTACTGGGCCTGGGAATTTGTTCCTGGGGCCTATTGCTGGTGGCAGCGCTGGTACTGGCCCTGGGAATATAATCCTGGTTTCCAGAGTGACGTGCCCTTTTAGGAGGGACCCATTCTTCCTCCTAATCATTTGCCGATTCACTATTCGGTTCAAATGCCTAATTTGATTCAGAATCAGAATTGGAACCTGATGAGAACTCCCAGTTGCTCTCATCGGTCATGGAGAGGATCTGGAATGCCTCCTCACTGTTGTATACTCTTTTGGACATGACGCTGTGTGACAGGTGGCAGGTGACGGTCACTGTTGGGCGTGCGATGGGTGGCAGCTGACGTTCACTGATAGGTGATGACAGTGTGACAGGCGATGGTCACTGATGGGTGACAGGCCACGGACAGTGACAGGTGATGGTCACTGAGGGATGATGGGTGATGGCTGATGGCTGGCGGTCACTGAAGGGTGACAGGTGATGGATGATGGCTGACGGTCACTGATGGGTGACAAGTGATGGGTGACGGGTGATGGCTCGCGGTCACTGATGGGTGAGGGGTGATGGCTGGCGGTCACTGATGGGTGATGGCTGGTGGTCACTGAAGGGTGACAGGTGATGGGTAATGGCTGATGGTCACTGATGGGTGACAGGTGATGGGTGACGGGTGATGGCTGGCAGTCATTGATGGGTGAGGGGTGATGGCTGATGGGTTATGGCTGACAGGTGTACCACTGAGGGCCACTGATGGGTAACGGGTGACAGGTGCACCGCTGGTGGTCACTGATGGGTGACAGGTGACAGGTGCACTGCTGACGGTCACTGATGGGTGACAGGTGCACCACTGACGGTCACTGATGGCTGTCCCATATGTGACAGGTGCACTTTATTGGGTGACTGTGGTGACTGTTGGGTGACAGATGACAATTGGGGGTGGGGACGATGGGACAGGTATGGTGTTGGTGCAGACACTACAGAGCACAGATCGGTAACTCACTGCTTCTGGCTCTTCTCTCCTCACACTGGAAACGGTTTGTGAGGAGAGAAGAGCTGGTAACAGCTAGTTACCGCTCTGTGTTTACATTTATGATTGGCTGTGAAAGGATCACAGCCGATCACGTGGGTAAACAGCCGGCCAATGGCTGTTTACTGGCGTTGGTGATGAGCAGTGTTCCCGGGAACACGCCGCCACCGACGTGCACGCGCAGCGTGTTCGCGATCCCGTGCATGCGACGTGCACATTGGGGTGGACCTATCTGTGATGGGCCGTGACTTCATCATGTCCAGTGGCTGTTCACCCCCCTCGGTGGCGAGCGGTGTCTACGTGACACGCCGCCACCAAAGGAACAAGGATGCGCGCACACGATCGCGTGCATTCCCTGTTTAAATGGGATAGCCATTTCTCCCGCAACAAGAGCCATGCCGCCTGGCCGTCAATTGACAGCCAGCGGTCAGCAAGCAGTTAACCAACAAATATGCTATGTTTAAACTACTTTGTAATGTTTGAAAAATTCAATAAACACTACGCTTTAAAAAAAATTAAAAAATGCCAGGGCAGTTCAAAACCCCCCAAAATTATCCCATTTTCGAAAGTAGACACCCCAAGCTATTTTCTGAGAGGCATGTTGAGTCCATGGAATATTTTATATTTTGCCACAAGTTTTGGGAAAAAATACAAAAAAAAGTTTTTGTACATAAAGTTGTCACTTAAATTATATATTGCTCAGACATGCCATGGATATATGTGAAATTACACCCAAAAATACATTCTGCAGCTTCTCCTGAGTATGGGGATACCACATGTGTAAAACTTTTTGTCAGTCTAGCCATGTACAGGACCCCGAAAACCAAACAGGCTTTCTAGGGGAGTAAATTGTTGATTTCACTCCTCACTACCTATCACAGTTTCGGAGGCCATGAAATGCCAAGGTAGCACAAACCCCCCCAAATGACACCTTTTTTCGGAAAGTAGACACCCCAAGGTATTTGCTAAGAGGCATGGTGAGTATTTTGCAGCTCTCATTTGTTTTGGAAAATTAAGAAAGAAAAGGAAAATGTATTTTCTTTTTCTTTTTTCAATTTTCAAAACTTTGTCACTAAAAGCTAGATCTGCAAAATATTCAACATGCCTATCCACAAATAGTTTGGGGTGTCTACTTTCCAAAAATGGGTGATTTGGGGGGGGGGGGTCTGTGCTATCTTGGCATTTCATGGCCTCTGAAACTGTGATAGGAAGTGAGGTGTGAAATCAACAATTTACACCCTTATTCCGTATACACACGAGTGGAATTTCCGTCAGAAAAATCTTGGATGGTTTTTCCGACGGAATTCCGCTCAAGCTTGGCTTGCATACACACGGTCACACAAAAGTTCACTGAACTTTCGACCGTCAAGAACGCAGTGATGTACAACACTAGGACGAGCCGAGAAAATGAAGTTCATTGCTTCCGATCATGTGTCGAATTGTTTCCGAGCATGCGTAGGAATTTTGCACGTCGGAATTGGTACAAATGATCGGAATTTCAGATTGGAACTTTTAATCTTTTGCTGGCTGGAATTCCGCCATCAAAAGTCCGATGGAGCATACACACGGTCGCATTTTTGGACCAAAAGCTCTCATCGGGCTTTTGCTGGCGGAATTTCCGCTCGTGTAAGCATGAAGGCGGTGATTGGTTTTCGGGGTCCTGTACGTGACTAGACTACCAAAAAGTCTCACACATGTGGTGTCCCCAAACTCAGGAGAAGCAGCAGAATGTATTTTTGGGTGTAATTTCACATATACCCATGGCATGTTTAAGCAATATATCATTTAAGTGACAACTTTGTGTAAAAAAATAAAAATAAAATGTGTCCTTTTCTCAAAAACTTGTGGCAAAATATAAAATATTCCATGGACTTAACATGCCTCTCAGCAAATTCCTTGGGGTGTCCACTTTCCAAAAAGGGGTAATTTGAGGGGTTTTTGTGCTGTCCTGCCATTTTAGCACCTCAAGAAATGAGATAGGCAGTCATAAACTAAAAGCTGCGTAAATTCCAGAAAATGTACCATAGTTTGTAGTCGCTATAACCAATAAATATACGCTTACTGAAATATTTTTTACCCAAGACATGTGGCTGAATAAATTTTGGCCTAAATGAATGGCTAAAATTATGTTTATTGGATTTTTTTTATAACAAAAAGTAGAAAATATCATTTTTTTTCAAAATGTTCGGTCTTTTTATTATCGCAAAAAATAAAAACTGCAGGGGTGATCAAATGCCACCAAAAGAAATCTCTTTTTGTGGGAAAAAAGATGCAAATTTTGTTTGTGTACAGCATTGCAAGACCGGGCAATTACCAGTTAAAGCAGTGCAGTGCCAAATTGAAAAAAGTGCTTTGGTCATGAAGGGGGTAAAACCTTTCAGGGATGAAGTGGTTAAAGTTAGTTTTCCGTAATAGAAGTGTTATTATACCTACTTCTCTGCATGGCCCATCTCTATTATCTTTGCTCTCTTCAAGAGCCACAGGCTCTGAATCTCCGGCATTTGACGTTTCTGGGAGTGTCGGCTGCCTCTGTTCCACTCTGTGCACTGTGGCTCCATCTTCTGACCCCTTCATCACTACAGAACATTCAAGACATGTAGGTATAATACCTGGTCTCACAGAACAGATTTTTGGGATTTTGGGAAGAGAAGTATAGACTTATAAAACAAAATTAATGCTGCATCTGTCCCCTGCAGGCTTTGCAGTGAGAATTGAGGGATCAAACACTGCTGATCGCTCAGTTCTCCCCTTCTGCTCTGAGAAGAGAGACTCACTGACTGACTGACTCACTGGAGCGCTAAGCTGTGAAGGGGGCGGGAGGGGCTGGCTCAGCCTCTCAGCAGACCACCGAGAGGCTGAGCCAAGTGCTGGTCCAGGCATCTGGGTGGATCCCGACCATATGGTCAGGATCTTTTCTGAGCCTGGACCTGCTGAGTGATCTCAACCGACAGCGAACTTATGCCTGCTGTCAGCTGAAAATGGGCCACAGGAGTGCACAATGAACTGCACTCCTGTGACTTACAGGAGAAGTATAGTCAAAATTGCTTTTTTTACCTATACTTCTTCTTTATTTTCAATAATTTGTATTGGTTTATCAAAAGTTGCATGGAATAACACACATTTGAAGCAAAATAAGAAAAACTATACTTCTTAATTAAGATGATGTGCATTGCAGGACTGACTGGTAAGCTGATTTGGTCATTCAGTGAGCTTACTCTGAAGCCAGAGGAGGCTAACAGGACAGTAGCATTAGGGTTAGTTTATGTAAGCAATACATAAAACATTGCTGGTGAACATAAGAACATTGCTGGTGAGATTAAGTTGAGAGTGATATAGTTTGACTACTAATTTTATGCAACTTGGGCATATTTTACCATTATATGTGCTTTGGATGTGTCTTGGACTACAACAGTTTTGCTTTATGGTAGAAATGTTTTGCTTAAAATATTGAAGCCATAAGATCAGAACAGCAGTCAGACGACCACCATTTTCAGAATCAGCCATTGCAACCCCTGTATTTTTCTCAAGACAGGTCTCCATTAATTGTACAGGTAGAGAGCTAGACTAGAGTGCATGCAGTCCACAGATACATTCCATCCTCATTTCTCAGCCTCTGTCCATCATGGCCCTAGTACCTGCTAATTTGCATATGTGGTTTGACATTTAGCAATGCAAAAAAATCTGGTGGTATTTCCCAGTATGAATTCTAAGAACCAAGGTGAGTGCTGGTTCAAAGATTGCCACATTTTCTGGAAAAAAGATGTCTCATTGTTCTTTGCCAGGTGAGTCAAATACAAGCAAGATGCAACCTTTACTCTTTCCATCCTATGTGCACACAGTAATCAGTGTCTATGATGAACATAAAGTGTCAAACACTTAAAAAAAAAAACACAAGCCTCTACCACTACCCAAATAAAGCTGGCACCCCATAGCCTCACAGAGGCAAGAACAGGTATAGCCAGAGCTTGGAAATCCCAAACAATATTCTTTGCAGAAATCAAGCCTGGGTTTCAGATGATGTTCTTTGAGAAATGTATCTCTATACAAACTGACACTATACCAACATTTCTGAAAATTTGGGAGCTGTGGGGCAAGTCCTACTTACTTTCTACTTTTCATGGAGACTCTATGACAATCTGAGCTTAACCAGATCAGACAGATTTGATGCCTGGACTTCATTTCTGGAATGGCAATTTTTATAGGCAATATTTTCCACCATCACCTATCCCCCACCTTCTTTACCCCCTCTTTCCCTCAACCCTTTTTCCCCACATGTCTGCTTTTTTTCCCCTCCTCTCCCCCCCGCCCCCACCATAAAAATCCTCTTCTCTGGTTTCTCACCTCCCCCACTACTCTACTACTCTACTACTGGTATGTGCCTAAATTTTGGACTATGCCATATGTAGTCCCCTATTTTGCAACTATGTTATGTGTTTAGGATTATGTTATTCCCATAGCTTTTTACAACTCCTGTAATGGTTTGCTCTATCATGCCAAAGTTGCATTTTGTTATTATTCTTATTCTTTGCAACCTAGTACTTGCTTTGGTTATGCGATACCCAAAGAAAATATATACAAAACAGTATATACAGTAAGTATTGCTTAGCAGTGTAGGTCTCCAGAGGGACAGTTCAGATGGACAGCTGTACATTTTATTCAAACGTTAGAGGCATATGGAAGGAGTAACTCTGGTTGGTCAGCAGACATGCGCTGTATTATGGAGTAGACGAAGTACTGGATGGAGACTTTATATTTTTACTATAGACTGTGCATGTACATTTATATTCTTCTCTGAAAGAATCTGACTGCAGCTCAGTTGATACCAGTTATTTTGTTAATTCCCAGACACAGAATGCTATAAAAGCTGACAACCTAACCTATCTGTGCCCATGTCTCTCTATTGTGCGTGGGTGCTAATTGTAAACACATACATATCGTACGGTGACTTTCAGCAAGTTCTTATGTGGTGAAAGTCTGTTTTCCTCTGTGTATTACAACTTAAATTACATTTATAACCACCCCATGCAAGTGCTATTTAAAACCTTAGCTATTCATAGTGTAATGTTAACAGATCAGTTTGCATGCTTCTATACTAATTGATATAACACATATGGTCTTCTGGCACATTCCTAAAACAAAACTTGCTTTTTTATAAAAAAAAATCTGTTGTTACTATTATTATTCAATTAAATTATTTATATTCTTATGTAGCCAGGCTCTGGACTACAGTAATGCTGTGTACACACGACCGGACTTTTCATTGGACTGAACTCCGAAGGACTTTTCAACGGAGTTCCGACGGGGTTCCAACGAAACGGACTTTCCTACACATGATCACACCAAAGTCCGATCGTTTCGAGCGGACTAGAATAAGGAAGTTCATAGCCAGTAGCCAATAGCTGTTCTTGCGTCCTTTTTTGTCCGTCGGACTAGCATACAGACGAACGAATTTTTCGATTGGACTCGAGTCCGTTGGAAAGATTCGAAACATGCTCTATTTCTAAAGTCCGACAGACTTTTCGAGAGCAAAGGTCCGATGAAGCCTACACATGATCGAATTGTCCGACGGATTTGTTCCGTTGGACCAGTTTGGTTGAAAAGTCCAGTCGTGTGTACACGGCATAACACGTAGATCAAGATGTTACTTTATTATATATTTTTTTTCTGTGCTACTAAAGACATGCTGCACTATCCTCCCTCTGGTCAGCAGTGGGAAAACTAAAGCTAGGAGAACCCATAAGAATTCATGCAAAAAAGACATGCTGCACCATCCTCCCTCTGGTCAGCAGTGGGAAAACTAAAGCCAGGAGAACCCATAAGAATTAATGCTGGACGCTGGGAACTTTCGGAGGTGTAGTCCAAAGCAACAGCCATATAATGGAGTGACTAGGCTTCCGAACAACATATCCCAGTACGCTTTGGGGGTGGAGGGGAAGTTAGGTAGAATCACCCAGGAAAAGCTGCTCTCTTGGTCCCTCAAGAGTAGGGGGACAGGTCCATGAGACAGTATTTACAAGCAGGCTGAGCCAGGTGGGCACAGATCCAATCGGTAACAGGAGTGTGAGATTGCCAGCAACCATGTCGAGTTCAAAGCCCCTCCTTCAGTGCTGCTGAGAGACCATGGATTGGTGTAAACTCCTAGTGAAACTAAGGGGACTCCTTCCACTGCCACAGCAGAATGCTGAGGCCAGGAGTTGGTGAGAGGGCTGAGAGCCCACGCTTTCTTGTTATTATACAAAAGATCTGCTAAAAGCAGGATATCTACATAGCAAAAAAAACATCCCTACCCAGTCTTCCAGCTTTTGACATTGCCTTACACCTTCCCCAAAATGTCTGTACCGTAAGGGATGCTATACTATAACTGCTGCTGACTGCAGTGTTTGAGGACTGTACTGAAACCAGCCAGTCTCTGCCTACTCACCACCTATAGATTCTTAAAGAAGACCCTTACCAATGCAACAACATTTAAAGAGCCCCAACGGTAGCCAGCCAAAGATTCATATTAGAGACTGCCTTTCCTGTTACTATTATTACTCCCCATTAGTTTTCCTCTGAGCGTCTAATCATTTCATAGATAGTGACCATCCAGTATGCATAGCCATCACTATTACGCGTTGGCAGCATAGCCTCATCTTTTAGTAATCCCAATTTGTACACTGCTTATCACTGCCCTTTTGAGTTATTGGTTACTGCTTATGTGGACTTGGAAGTTAAACACAAATATTTTTTTTCCAATTAGAGAATGCTTTGCATTTATTGAGAACATGCAAAGTGTTCTCTGAATGGCACCAGTGCTGAGAGAGCAACCTCCTATATTCACTAAGATGTGGGGCAGCTGCTCCGCACAGGACCCAGAAGACAGTGCAATTCATTGTAGTAGCGCTTCCTACTACAGTGATTCCAGATTCCACGAGGATTGGTCAGGTAAGAAAAAGAATACTTATGGAGGGATCTTCTGCCTTCTATTGGCTGTATTTGTAAATAGTAGAAAACGTGAAAAAAATACCACACTGTCTCTTTAATTAATGAACAGTAGCAAAAGAACAATGGCAAAAAGAAGAAACAAATAAAAGTGCAGCGTAATATACAATTTCAGAATGAACTGAAATTAAATAATGATTAAATGATAAACATATAATCAACATGTGAGAAAAAACTTTGATCATAAAATCAGACAATGTGTATAACAGAACCCATGAGGGAAGCTAACACGTAAATCAACAATACAAATATATTGTGTGCAAAAAGTGAATGTGATGTCCACAGAAAAAGAAGAGATCAAATATGTGAATGAGTCCATAGATGGATTGTCATGGCATCATTATGACATCAAAGGGTAATAATAGGTACGTATACAGAAAAATTGCAAGTAGATAGTCCACCACCAATTGGATGAAGTAGATGAGTCGACTGAGCTTGTGGTGAAGTACACCAAGAAATATGGGCATCTGTGTAGACGACCTCTGGCTGGGAGTCAGGTACTCCTATGGTCTTTCTGATAGCTCTCCAAGTTGGTAACCCACAGAATGGTTAAACAAGGAGCAAGATGGATACACTCTCCCGTGTGGTATAATTAAGAAGGAAAAAAATAGAGGGCCACATAGTGTAATTCCAGGAAGAAAAAGGGGTATTTATTTAATAAAAAGGAACACTCACATTTTGTGAAGATAAAAAGTGATTTAGTAAAATTGATGAAATGGCATCAGCAGAGCCCGTCCAGCTGCATTTCGTCTAATGAGACATCATCTGGGGTGCTGGTCCCCTGCAGTCATTGTGTTTAAATACCGTAGTGTGTCCCCCATAATGAGATACAGACCCGCAGTGTTTCCTCATTAACAAATGTATGCAAACATATTCACTTCCTGTTCCCGCAAAAATGATGCGGGAGCGTGCGGTTCAAGCTTCATTCTGAAAGAATGAATGGCTTCATGACGCGGCAGAATGACGCCATGGTGTACAGTCCAAACCCTGTTCCAGAGGGTGGATCGCAATGCGGGCAGCATCAGCCGCTCAACGCCATGTTAAACCAAGCCTCATTGTCAGATGATGAGAAAGAGGGTCAAGCCTTGTTTTCAAAAGGCAAGTCAAACCTCGTGTGAGGCGGTACCAACAGTGACAGACCGACCCCTACATGAACTGGAAGCATTCAATGATCCGTCTCTGCCCTGCCAATTACAAACACTTGAGGTAAACATACAATCAGGTCCATAAATATTGGGACATCGACACAATTCTAATCTTTTTGGCTCTATACACCATCACAATGGATTTGAAATGAAACAAACAAGATGTGCTTTAACTGCAGACTTTCAGCTTTAATTTGAGGCTATTTACATCCAAATCAGGTGAATGGTGTAGCTTTTTGTCATATGAATTTAGTCATAATAAAGTTAATTTTTTAGACCTTGAAATTGAGATTAGACATGTGCGCCGTCAATAAATTAGTTTTGTTTCATTCCGTTGCGTTTCGTATTACAATTAACTCGTATTTCGTAATTCGTGTCTGAAATTAAATTCGGATTCATATGAAATAAGAATGTTCATTATGATGAATTTATCATTATGAGGGGCTAATACCATCCCTGTGCTGTGCTGACTTCCTGGGTTTTTAACTTGTAGGTTCGTTAACTTTTAGTAACAATTACGAATTTTCGTTATGATGAATTTATCATTATGAGGGGCTCCCACCATCCCTGTGCTGTGCTGACTTCCTGGGTTTTTAACTTGTAGGCTTGTTAACTTTTTGTAACAATTATGAATTTTCGTTATGATGAATTTATCATTATGAGGGGCTTCCACCATCCCTGTGCTGTGCTGACTTCCTGGGTTTTTAACTTGTAGGTTCGTTAACTTTTTGTAACAATTACGAATTTTCGTTATGATGAATTTATCATTATGAGGGGCTCCCACCATCCCTGTGCTGTGCTGACTTCCTGGGGTTTTTAACTTCATCATAACGAATATTTGTAGTTAACGAACATTCTGCCCGATTCTGTTGTAACGGAATTTGGTTCCAAAGTTCGTATACGAAATGTCGTATTTTGTACAGAATTTGTATGCTTAAAAATTTGTATTTCGGATTCGTATGAATATACAAATTTCCGGAAATTCGTACGAATTTCCAATTCGTACGAAACTTATCGCACATGTCTAATTGAGATATGTCTAATTGAGATTAGCGCACGTCAATTTAAGTTTCAAACCTACTTCAAACAAACCGACCGTAATGGCTTCATCCCTATAGACAGTTGCCATCATAGATCATGACTTCGCTCGGTTCCACGCAGTCCGTTTCTGTGGTTGCGCAGAAATTGTACTGATACCGAGACTTTTGAAAACACAAACTTTGACTCCCAGACAGATTCATAGATAAAGGCTATGATCCGGAGGAAGTTGACTCAGAGCTCAGACCTTAATGGTGAATAGGCGTTCTTTACTGGTTGACAAACCTCAATGTGAGACTGATGAAACTTTCAAATAGTCTCTGCTAACTTTATTCTCAATTCAACACAGACAAATTAAAGCTATTGTCAACAAGCATTGGAACACACTTAAAAGTGACCGTATTTTAGGCTCCTTGTTGCCAGATCAGGCTAAGGTCATTTTTAGGGGTGCTCCTTCTCTACAAATGCAAAATCGCCCCCAGTATTATTAATCCACCTGTTCCACCATCCTTTTTTCGCAATTTAGTGGGGTATTACCCATGCAAAAAGTGTGGTGTCTGTCAACATAACACACGAGGTAGACGTAAAACTATGAAGTTCAAATCTAACGTCACTAACGGTGTGTACCCCATCAAACAATTGTGTACATGTGCCACTAGGCATGTTGTCTATTTGATAACCTGCCCTTGCGGTAAACAGTACGTTGGTCAAACGATTCGTACATTTATGACCCGAGTTAATGAACATATTGCCAAAATTAAGAGTGGTTGACACTAAGCACAGTGTACCTAGACATTATAGACAGCACCATAATCGTGATCCTAAAGGCACAGAGTTTCTCATAATTGATAGGTACGTCCCCACTAGGAGGGAGGGATCTATGACCAGAGGAGTCTCGTGCCTCGAGACCTTCTGGGTTTTCAAGTTACAGTCCCACTCCCCACTCGGTATGAATGTGGAGTGGGACATTGATGCCTTTATTAATAGAGCCTAAATTATTCATCCTTTGTAATTATTTCTTGGAATTTCTGGGTGTATATACATTTCTTTTATTTTTATTTTCTTTTATTATATTTCAATTTATTATTTTCATCATAATAATAATATGATAGTGTATTTATTGTCCACATACATTTGTATAATATTTTGTGACCCCCAGGTCGAGCATCAGCTCCGTGGTGTGTGTCAAAAATACTATATACCAATCTATTTACCAATTTTTTCTTTCTTTGTTTTTTAATTGTTATTATCCCTTTTTTGTTCTTAATATACCATATGGTCATTGCCATTATGTATGTTAACCGGCCGAATATGATGTTGCCTCTAGCATCCATCGTATTGATGCCACATTCATGTTCATGTTGTCGACATGGGTTTTTTCTCTGGCATCAATTACATTAAGGCTACACCTATGTTTACCTCAAGTGTTTGTAATTGGCGGCGCAGGGACGGATCATTGAATGCTCCCAGTTCATGTGGGGGTTGGTCCATCGCTGTTGGCACCGCCTCACACGAGGCTTGGCTTGCCTTTTGAAAACAAGGCTTGACCCTCTTTCTCAGCATCTGACAGTGAGGCTTGGTTTAACATGGCTTTGAGTGGCTGACGCTGCCCGTATTGCGATCCACCCTCTGGAATGGGGTTTGGACTGTACGCCATGGCATCACTCTGCCACGTCATGAAGCTGTTCATTCTTTCAGAATGAGGCTTGAACCGCACACTCCCACACCATTTTTGCCGGGACAGGAAGTGAGTTTGTTTGCATACATTTGTTAATGAGGAAACACCGCCAGTCTGTATCTCATTATGGTGGACACACTACTGTATTTAAACGCAATGACTGCAGGAGACCAGCACCCCCAGATGATGTCTCATTAGACGAAACGCAGCGAGATGGGCTCTGCTGATGCCATTGCATCGATTTTACTAAAGCGCTTTTTATCTTCACAAAATGTGAGTCCTTTTTATTCAATAAATACCCCTTTTTTCTTAATGGAATTACACTATGTGACCCTCTATTTTTTTCCTTAATCATACCACATGGGAGAGTGTATCCATCTTGCTCCTCGTTTAACTATTCTGTGGGTTACCAACATGGAGAGCTATCAGAAAGACCATAGGAATACCTGACTCCCAGCCGGAGGTTGTCTACACGGATGCCCATATTTCTTGGTGTACTTCACCACAAGCTCAGTCGACTCATCAGGTATACCCCTGTTTGAGTCCAAGCCCTCCGGTAAGCCTTCATCCAATTGGTGGTGGACTATCTACTTGCAATTTTTCTGTATACCTACCCATATACCTACCTATTTTTACCCTTTGATATCATAATGATGCCATTACAATCCATTTATGGACTTGGAGTCATGCAAATGTTTGATCTCTTTTTTTTCTGTGGACATCACGTTCACTTTTTGCACATAATATATTTGTATTGTTGATTTATGTGTTAGGTTCCCTCATGGATTCTATTATACACATTGTTTGATTTTGTGATCAAAGTTTTTTCTCACATGTTGATTATATGTTTATCACTTAATCATTATTTAATTTCAGTTCATTCTGAAATTGCATAGTAGCGCTGCACTTTTATTTGTTTCTTGTATTTGTAAATAGCTTTTGCTCATTAAAGTAGTATTAAACCCAAAAGCAAAAATTGCAGCTTACCATTTCTTACATGTGATTACTTCTATTTTCATCTGGTGATTCAGCCAGTAAGTATGTTGTTTTTCAAAATAACAAACTCTCCAGCTGCATGTATCAGTTACAGAGATGAGACAAACCATTTAACACTAGAAGGCATGCTTACAATTATCTTTTTTTAATTATTTATGTAAAACCTTTATACCAAAAGGGAAAAAAAATGTTTGCTGTAACTGCTTATACTTGGAGTTTGGTTTCAATTTGTTAGTGTATTTGAATATGCTGGTATATCTAACAGTACCCTCCCCCAGACTGGCAATTCTACTGTCCTGTCCTCCTTCATCCAGAGTGGGGGCACTGCAATACAGGAGGAGTGCTATTGGCCAGATCACCAGGTGAAAACAGAGGGAAAAAGGCCTAAGAAAATAAATCTGATGTTACCACCACATCTAATGATTGGTATGCTGCTATATACGGTATTACCTTTTTTGTTTTGGGTTTAATTCCACTTTAAATGCCACAAAGATAGTTGGTTATAGACAGATACTTCCTGTATCTTCTAATTGGGTCAGAAATGCCAACTGGAGGACTGTGATTTTATATAAAGGGGAGTTTCCAGGAAGTAGACACCGAGAACTAAACCACATGGCCTTATACACACAGGAGCTTTTGTATTTCACCCAGGCCAAAAGCAGACCTGGCTTTGTGTACTGGTGTGCAGTCATGTTGGAACAGGAAGGTCATCCCCAAACTGTTCCCACAAAGCTGGGAGCATGAAATTGTCCAAAATGTCTTAGTATGCTGACTCTCTGGACTCTCATTCACTGGAACTAAGGGACCAAGCCCACGCCTGAAAAACAACCCCACACCATATTCACCCTCCCCCCTAAACTAATTGATTTGGACCAGTGCACAAAGCATGGTCCGTAAAGACATGGATGAGTGAGTTTCGGGTGGAGGAACTTGGCCTGCACAGAGTTCTGACCTCAACCCGATAGAACACCTTTGGGATGAATTGTAACAGAGATTGTGAGCTTGTCCATATTAGTGCCTGAACTCACAAATGCGCTTCTGGAAGAATGGTCAAACATTCTCATAGACACACTCCTAAACCTTGCGGACAGCCTTCCCAGAAGAGTTGAAGTTGTTATAGCTGCAAGGGGTGGGCCAACTCAATACTGAACCTTACAGACTAAGACTGGGATGCCATAAAGTGTCATATAGTGTTCATCTTCCAGTATACAGTATTAGTAGGTGAACCTGTTTGCAATAGAGTTTATATGCAGTGCCTGTTATTTTAGTTAATCCTTTCCCTTCTGGTCAAGGATTCTATATCTAGTTTTAGCTTAGGTCTCAATAACCAGAATAGGCTGGAGCCAGGTTAGGCATCCAACAGCCACTTCTGGTAGTCGGAGGCCCAGTTGTATGAGAGATTAGAAACTACTAGGGACTGACCAGTATATCCACTAGTGACTGGGGCGTGACCGGATGCCGAGGTGAGAGGTTGCGGCGCTGTCGGACCTAGCCCCCGCTCCTATGCCTGACACGGCCGTATAGTGTGGAGAGGGAGACGCCGAAAACACCCTGAGTGCTTGGAATTTGGTGCCGCTGTGTGGAGAGAGCCGGTCCCAGTGTTCGAACAGTCCACACACATTTCTGAAGCTCTGAAGGTATCAGCAGCGCCTATCCCAGTGAGAGAGGGAGGCGTGTAAACCCGGGATTGAGCGGCCGCTAAGGACAGCTGCAGGGAACACAGTGCTGTATGAAGTGTCGGTCCCAGCGCCAGAGTGGTGAGTAGTTTGTATACTCACCGGAAGAACTGTACATTTTCTCGAAGCTCTACCGGGTAGGGGAACAGCAGCATCAATCCCAGTGAGAGAGGGAGGTGCATAGACCCGGGAGAGAGCGGTTGCTTGTGTGATCCATCAGGGCGGTGGGGACTGTGCCAATATGACCAGGAAGAACGGGATGGAGGAGGTGGCAGTGCAGGATGGAACAGGTGTCCCTGCACAGAGTGGCCCTAAGGAGAAATTAAATCAAGTGGCTGCTAAATTGGAGCGCTTTGCACATACACCAAATCAGCACCTAAGAAGAGCGGTCATGCAGGGGGAGCACAGCATCAGGTCAGCCACCCTGGGAGGAGAAGTCAAGCCTCTGTAACGGGGGCTGGGACGGCTACATCACCAGATCTAGTAGCAAGTGGAGTCCTGGAAGGGGAATCTGGTTCAAATATGGAGTCAGAGGCAAGAAGTGGTGCATCAGCACCTGCAGCTGAGAAGGAGCCATCCTTGAAAGATATTCTCCTGGCAGTCAACAATTGTAAGACATAAATAAACGATTTATTGGTACAACTTAAAGGTATTAGAGATGAATTACTTGCTTTAAAAAATTAAATACAAGTGGTTTGTACAGCCCTTGAGGGAAGACTCAGTCAGTTGGAGGATGATGTGTACCCATTGACAAGAAGTATCACTTATGAGGGACCAAGTAAATTCATGTATGCAGAAAATGGACAGTATGGAAAATAGGTTGCTTAGAGAGAATTTAAGGGTACTGGGTCTCCCCGAGGGCTATGAAGGATATAACCCTATAAAATTTATGGAAGGCTGGCTAAAGGAGAAATTTGGTAAAGATTTGTTTTCAAACTTTTTTTCGATCGAGCGTGCACACAGAGTCACCTTCAGGACCCCGTCTCCAGGGGGACATCCAAGACCCCTTATTTTTAAACTCCTGTGTTTCAGAGATGAAGTTACTATTCTTCAGAAAACAAGAGAGATGAAGAATATGCAGCATAATGGTGTAAGGATTTCAATATATCCAGACTTTTCCCCTGAGCTACAGAGACAAAGAGCTAAATTTGCGAGTGTAAACGGAAGCTTCAACAGTTTAGAATCAATTATGCGCTACTTTATCCCGCACGTCTATACATATCAGCTCTGGGGGAAGTCAGGTTTTTCAACACCCCTACAGAAGAATCAGCCTGGTTAGAAAAGAACGAAGGAAAATTACAGCGGGGGGAAGAAATTTGAGAAGACCAGTAGTGTACAAGTGACTCTTTCATTCTAAGGCCCGGGACTTTTTTTTTTGTGTCTCTATCCCTCTCTAGGACTTATGACTGGATATATAAATATGCAAATGGGGGGGCGGGGAGGGGGGGGATTTTATATTTATGTATTTACAATACAATATGTTGGGGATAGTTCCCCTCCTACTAGGTTCAGGTAGCACGGGTTTTCTCACTTTAGGGGGTTGTGATGGTCACAATAGAATTTATTAGGTTGGGCCCAGAATTGGGCAAAGGGGTAATGAATAAGTGGACGGGTGGAGGGGGGGGAGAGTTGTGGGGGTGGGGGTGGTTAAGGGTGTGGGGAGGTGGGTGGAGTGAACGTGAGGATACAGGGACTGAAGAATGATGTGTAGCAAAGGTGGTTGTAACAAGTCCCCAGACTTAACAAAACAAGTCAAAATATGTTCATGGAATGTGCAGGAAGTAAAAGATAGCTCCAAAAGACATGCAATTTTTTCTGTGGCTAATAAAGGGAGAGTCAAAATACTCAGTCTGCAAAAGACACACCTGGTGAAGGATACAATCAGGATCCTGGAGCATAGGAAATATATCAGATGCAGTATCACTCCACCTATTCTTCTTATTCAAGAGGTGTGAGTATACTGATAAGCTTGGGTCTGGTTTTCTCTTGCAGCCAGAGTAAGGTGGATGAAAATGGACGGTATATTTTTCTCTTTTGTATAATTGAAAACAGAAAATGTGTACTAGCTAATGTCTATATCCCTCCTCCATTCAGTATGGAAATATTGGATGACTTAACTAGATTTATGGCGGATTTCCCATGGGTACTGGTTATAGTGGTCGGAGATTTTAATATGACTATGAATAATGGTATAGACAGGTTCCCACCGAAAATTATTAGCAATGGAGCTCCCAAGAGTCCCCTCTTACAATACTGTGATGAGATTGGGTTAGTGGATATCTGGAGGAGGAGGCATCCCGGGGTGAGACAGTATTCATGCCACTCCAGGACATATGCCACCTTATCTAGAATCGACCTTGTGCTGGGTAATGGGGAAGCATTGAATGTAGTGGAGGAGATAGTCTATGAGCCAAGAGGGATTTCGGACCACTCACCAGTGGTAATTGTTATGGAGGTGGGAAAGCGTTATAGTAGAGGTGATTGGAAAGTAAATCCCTTTTGGCTCGAGATTGTCGAGGATACAGGGTCCATTATGGATAGTCTGGCGGAATTCATAAATTTAAATATAGGAACAGCCCCACTAGGGATAATATGGGATTCCCTGAAGGCCTTTCTGCAGGGAGTCCTAATTCAAAAAATCCCATGCCAAAAAACAATCACAAGTTAAAGAGTTAAAGGCAAAAGAGAGGGTAAGAAGTGCGGAAGTGCAGTATGTGGAGACACCAACCCTAACTAGTTATGAAAGTTGGGAAAACTTTGTCTCTGATTATTAGGGCAAATGGCTCCTCGGCCACCAGCAATCGAAGGGAGGGAAGGAATAATTAAAAAAGCTACCCCGGAAATATTAGAAGAATTTAGAAATTATTTAAAAAATGTATATAGTACGGCGCAAACAAATGTAGAAGGGGAAATGTGGGATTTTTTTGAGAAACTGAAAATAACCCCCTTATCAAAAGAAGACAGGGAAATGTTGGATGCCCCATTGACACTCGAAGAGTTGCAAAGGGTAGTAGCAGACATGGCGAATCAGAAAGCACCGAGTCCTGATGGTTTACCCATAGAAATATTTAAAAAGTATGGGGAGGTTCTACTTCCTAGACTTTTGGAGGTGTTTAACGGAGCTATGGAGGACAGGAAACTACCCACACCCATGACAGAAGCTACTATAATTGCTGAAGGAGGGGAAAAATCCGCTCGATGTGACTTCATATAGGCCTATATCGCTGTTATGTTCGGATGTGAAGATCCTGGCAAAAGCGTTGGCAACAAGGCTGAATAAAATAATTTCTAAAGTAATACATCCAGACCAAACCGGGTTCATCCCGGATAGATCTACAAGTACGAGCATAAGGTGAGTGTATTTAAATATGCAATTACCAATAAAGAACAGTGGTAAGAGAGCCGTCCTCTCATTAGATGCAGCTAAAGCATTTGATTGCCTGGAATGGCATTATATGTGGAAGGTACTAGCCGAATTTCAATTTGGCCCTAACTTTGTCCATTGGCTTAGCCTACTATATGATAGCCCAAGGGCCAAGGTTAGAGTCAATGGTGAGTGCTCTGAGTGGTTTCAATTGAGAAGGGGAAGAGACAGGGGTGTCCTTTGTCGCCCTTGTTCTTTGCCCTGGCAATGGAGCCACTGGCTGTCACCTTGAGGTCTGCCCAAGGGATGCAGGAGTTTAAAAGAAGGAGGGGGAGGAGAAAGTCTCTATGTATGCTGATGACATCTTGTTGTTCTTGGGGGGGACACAGGCTTCCTTGAAGATAGCTATGGGTATAGTTAAGGAATTTGGTTATTTCTCTGGGCTAACAATTAATTGGGAAAAATCTGTAATCTTTCCAATAGACCCTCTCATAGAGCCACTTCCACAACAAATATCCCAAATTAAAGTAGTCAGTCAGATCAAATATCTGGGTATTACTATAACAAGAGATCCAGGGCAGTACATAACTGGAAACCTGGTCCCACTTATGAAAAAATTAAAACAGAAATGCCGGGTGTGGGGCAGGTTGCCTCTTTCGGTCGCCGGGCGCTGCAACTTAATTAAGATGGTTTGGTTGCCACAAATTTTATACGTATTATATAACTCTCCAGTGTGGATTCCTAAGCATTGGTTTAAAAAAATGGACAGTGTGTTCAGAGAGTTAATTTGGAAAAACTGGGTGGCAAGGATCAGCTTGCAGGCGCTGCAGCGGCCGGGAGAGATGGGAGGTATGGGAGTGCCAGATCCAAGATGCTATTTCCTAGCATCCCAAATGCAACATCTGGGAGGCAGTAATAGACCAGGGGACAAGGAAATAGGGTGTAAGGTATTATTGAATGACACCAGTCATGATACAATAGTAGAGGCGATGGAGGCAGATTCTTTTGGTACCAAGTGTCCTACCACTCAGATGATGGTTAAAAGTTGGGTATATGTTAAGAAAGTACTGGGTTATTCTGGCTTTTTGGAGTTCTCCCCATTATGGGATAACAATAATCTAAACAAACTTAAAAAAATGGGGATAATAGAAGAATGAGACCGTCTGGGTATTCATTGCTTGATGCAGCTATATAAGGCTGGGAGATTAAAGTCATTCCAGGAGTTAGTGGAAGCGTATATGATTCCTAAACGATCATTTTACAGGTACCTGCAAATTAGGCATGCCCTAGAAGCACAATTCAGCGGGAAGGAACCAGTGTGGTGTGAAATGACCTCCTTGAGGAAGCTGGTTAATGCCAACTCTACAAAAGGATTAATTTCCGATTTATATGGAAGTCTGAATATGTCAGGTCAGGAGGGAATGGTGGAAAATAAAAATAGGATTAAATGGGAGGGAGACGTTGGGCCATTGTCGGATAGCCAATGGGAGTATGTCCTGGCATTAGGGCCCAGGATCTCCCTGTCCCCCTCTCAGATAGTCTCTCATCTGTATTTGATATACAGGACATATTATACACCACTGAAGTTGTTTAGGTTCGGAAAGAAGCCTGACGCGAAGTGCCAAAGATGTGGAGAAGGTGGTGGAGATTTGGTACATATGTTCTGGCGATGCCCCAAACTGTGTAGATATTGGAGGGGTATTGTGAACAAAATAAACTCAGTGTTTGGGACATCGCTGGGCATGGAGGTCAGGACTTGTTTAATGGGCTTGATGGAGGAAGGATATTAAGGGATAAACAGACCGCAATAATTAGGTGTTTGTTTCAGGGCAAAAACTTATCGCACGGAAATGGCAGATAAAAGATCCCCCGACGGTGGCTGAATGGGTGAAAGAAGTAAGGGAGGTGGTTAGTAGAGAGAAATATATTTATAAGAAGAGGGGTAACTATGAGAAATTTGAAAAAATATGGAAGTTATGGATAAATGTGGATGAGGCCAGAATGGAAGTTGGGTAGGATGTTGGTGGTAGTGGGAGGAAGGGATGGATGGTGGGTGTGTGTGGGAGGATGAGGGGTATGGGGTATTGGGTGGGAGGGGGTGTAGAGAAATGCGAATTGGGGGGGAAGGGGGGAAAGGGAAGGGAAAGGGGGGTATAAATAAAAATGAGTGTATTATTGCTTACTGATGTTTTGGCCTTGTGTATAAATGGTGTAATTATAATGCCTGGACAGATGTTGGCATTTTATTCAAAAATAATTCAATAAAAAGAAGTAAAAAAAAAAAAAAAAGAAACTACTAGGGACTAAGTAGATAGGCAAAATCCGAGTTTCATTGCCACACAATGGTTTCCGCTGGTGAGAATGTGCATTCCAGGCTGGTTGGACAACAGTTGGAGCATCTCCCCATCATTGTTGATCTTGTCTTCAGGTCTCTGACACAAAGACCAATGCTGCATCGCAATCATCCTCAGGGGCCCCTGCAACTGAACTTTGCCGCAACATTCATCTGGAGGTATCTTTTTTAATGACTACAGGCGGTCCCCTAGTTACAAACATCCGACTTACAAATGACTCCTACTTACAAACGGAGGGAGACAACAGGAAGTGAGAGGAAATCTACCCCTAGGAGGGGAAATTCACTCCTGTAAGAGTTATCATGAGTAAAAGGTACCTCCACTGATGTTTATCACCAAGGCTTGTTTCCACAACAACACAAAATTTTCAAAATCCAATTGTAATTGGGACAGAAAGTGAGGTGAAATCTTCTGAACAGGTGCACAGACAGCATAACAAACGTTACAAGGGTGTTAACCCTTCCCTATGCTACCCAAAAAGCTTAAAAAATGTTTTTTTGGCTGAAGCTACACTTAAAAAATGTACCTGTTCCGACTTACAAACAGATTCAACTTAAGAACAAACCTACAGTCCCTAGCTTGTTTGTAACCCAGGGACCGCCTGTATATATACCCAGGTATAAGTGCACAAATCTACCAGGTCTCTTGCTAGGCCCTTTGCTGATAGTACCTGCTTGTACATTGGATGTATGTACTATTATTAATATTTTCTTATATAAAGCTTGTATTATTTCTACACTGGTATGCATCTCTGTATACAGTATACAGTATCTCACAAAAGTGAGTACACCCCTCACATTTTTATAAATATTTTATTATATCTTTTCATGTGACCACACTGAAAAAATGACACTTTGCTACAATGTAAAGTAGTGCGTGCCCAGCTTGTATAACAGTGTACATTTGCTGCTCCCTCATAATAACTCAACACACAGCCATTAATGTCTAAACCGCTGGCAACAAAAGTGAGTACACCCCTAAGTGAAAATGTCCAAATTGGGCCCAAAGTGTCAATATTTTGTGTGGCCACCATTATTTTCCAGCACTGCCTTTACCCTCTTGGACATGGAGTTCACCAGAGCTTCACAGGTTGCCACTGGAGTGTAATTTCTTCAGTGTTTAGGGGTGTACTCACCTTTGTGAGATACTGTATATGTGTAGCACCCTCCTAGGTAGGTGCTAGAAGAGAGTATAGTTTTTGGGTCTTTCTGCTTACCAGGAAGGCTGCCAGGTAAATTTACATGCTTTCTGTCTGCCAGGGAGCAGAGATCCATTAATAAGGTCTGCTCATGGTGTTCAGGTGCTGCTCATGTTGTCTGAATGTTTCACACTGGTCCAATAGGATGGGGCATATTGGACAGTGGAAAGAAACCTGACAAACTAGAGCACAGGCATAGCTACAGCCCTGGCCATTGGCAGAGGAAAGTACCTCCGTGCATGCTGGGTAACTGTATATATGCCAAGGGCACATGGGCTTGGGGTCTTGGGCTGGAGAGCGGGGTCCCTGAGGGAGGGGACAACTGCCCCTCCTCTGCACAAGCTAGCATGCGGCCTGAGGTGGTTGACCTGAGGGCCTGAATCTGAGTAAAGCTGCAACCCAGATGTCCTGCAGAGCTGACTGGAAGGGGGCTAGTGAATACAGATCTGTGTCATGGGGCCTGTTCTGTGAGGGCCATCTCTTCAGCTAGTAGAGTTAGTGGATGAGTGTCAGCCAAAGGGAATGCTAGTGAGTGTCCTGAAGAACAGTTTCACCAAGTCTGCTGCCAGAGCGAGCAAAGGACTTATTCCTCCCATACAAGTGTCATACGGTATAGCAGAGAGTACCTGGTGAAGCTGAGTGAGAGTTGTGTTCATCTGTAATTAGTTCCAGTTGCAGTATCCCACTATTCCCTTCTCCCATCCAAGTTCCAACAATATATAAAAAAAACCCCCCTGGAACCCTTGGAAGGGGAAAGCCCAGGGAAGTCTACACACAGTAATCCCTATGGGGGCCGTGCTACATATTGTTAATGTTATATGCTGGTTGCAGCAGTTCCTCTGCTCTAAATTTCCTATTAGATTACTGCTTAATTTCCAGAGAAGGGAATCCCCTCTGATCACAAAGGCCCTGTCCTGGGTGGAGGCAGTGCCAACTTTATTATCAAACCAACCCTTACACTTAGCGAAGGTTCTGGATCTTTTATTTACCTCCAGGTTAGAAACATAGAAACGTGAAGGTAGAAAAAGACTGAGTAGTCCACCAAGTCTGCTCATTTTTTAAATTTTTTTTTGAAGGGGGGGGTTGAGTTTTTTTTTTTTTTCATTACCTCATTGTCAGACTAAAGATTTATGTTTATCCCGAGCATGTTTAAAGCTGTTTACTGTTGACTGTCTCACTACCTCTATTGGTAGTTTATTCCAATCATCAACCACCCTTTCAGTAAAATAACACTTTCTAAGATTAGTTTTGAACCTTCTTCCAGTTAGTTTGAGGTCATGTCCCCGTGTTCTTGGCCTTCCTACATGAGTGTATTCTATCTCTCAAAAAAGAACAATGGGGAACATCACCATCGAATTTAACCTCTGAACAAAATAGAGCCATTGTAAAACTTCAAAAAACCCTGATTTAATTATTAAGCAGTCGGATAAGGGTGGGAATTTGGTATTGATGACACATCAACAGTACCAGACCATGTGCTTAAAGATCCTATCTAATTCCAGTTGGTATTCCAATCTACTATTGACGAGTTCAGGTGCCTTGTGGTTGGGGCCTTCTGGGAGGGCCTCATCGACGAGGATACCTTGAAATTCGTCAATACCCAAACGCCACGGACACCAACATTTTATGCGCTCCCCAAGACGCATAAAAATCTAATGTCACCACCGGGCCGCCCAATTGTATCGGGTAAAGGATCACTCACAGAAAATGTGAGTAAGCTAGTAGACACATTACTAATGCCACACGTACAGAGTCTACCTTCATATATTCGTGACACTACAGACCTATTAAAACATATCGAGGGGATCCAAGTCCCTTCGGACACCCTGCTCGTGGCTGTTGATGTCGAGGCTCTTTACTCGAGCATCCCCCATGGGCAGGGCGTCCGGATGGCTGGATCTTTCCTCATGGAGCAAGACCACAACACATGGCCAGTTACTAACTTCATCTTAAAGTTGTTGAAATTTATTCTTACTAAAAATTACTTCACCTTTATGGATCAACTTTACCTTCAAACCCATGGCGTTGCCATGGGCACATCATGTGCCCCGTCTTATGCCAATTTATATCTGGGTGGCTGGGAGCGCACTATCTTTGAGGATGAACAATTAGAACCCTTTCTTGACCACACCCTATGTTGGTATAGGTATATTGACGATCTACTGATCATCTGGACAGGTACTGTAGAACTTCTTAACACCTTTATTGAAAGGTTGAATAACAATCATTTCAATCTATACTTCACATATATATATGATCTTCAGAGCGTGTCATTTCTTGACGTACAGATCACCAAAAACCCCTCAGGGAAACTGATTACAGACTTATACCGCAAACCTACGGCAGGTAACACGCTGCTACATGCGTCTAGCTCACATCCCCGCCACCTTATTCGCAGTATCCCTTACGCTCAATATGTGAGAATAAGGAGAAACTGCACAGAGGACGGGGACTTCTTCTGTCAGGCTGACGCATTACGTATACGTTTACTAGCATGTTGCAGCAGTCACCAACTGCTGCGTGATCTTCAGCTTCCTGTGTATTCCTCAGTTCCTGTTCCTGTTGTCTTGGATTATCTGCTAAACGACCCGGCTTGTCTTGACCTATCTGATCTGTACTTACCCCGGCTTGACCCTTGGCTCGTTCCTGTTACTCCGCTCTGATCTGCTGCACCGTGTATGACCCCTGGCTTGTTTTATGGACTTTGCTACTGTTTGATCCGCTGCACCGTGTATGACCCCTGGCTTGTTCTATAGACATTGCTACTGTTTGCTGTCCTGTGTATGAACCCCGGCCTGGCTCCTGACACTGCTCCTGGTACTTCCTGCTGTACGATCTCATCTGGTACTTCCGAGGTACCCCTGCCTAGCAGTCTACCCTGCTCGTCAGCTGCCCACCAGTGGACTTCTCTGCTTCATCTCAGCTTGCCGCAGCCAGCAACCCCTGCCGCTTTGAGTATAGCTCCCCCTGTACCACCTCCAGGGGGCGCTCTGCACTTAGTCGCAAGGGAAGCTCTCCCAGCACTTCAGCCTCCGATCAGGTACGTGATACACTGGCATCTATTGACAGACCATCACATTGTCAAAAAATATATTAAATCCACCCCTGAATTAGTATTCAGAAGGGCTACCTCACTGAGAGATAAACTTACCCATAGTCGGGGGCGTGGTTTGCCTTCAGGGAAGATGGCTGCTTAATCCTCGAGCTCCGTCGGACCATAGCCCACACTAAACCCAATACAGGGGAATACAATCGACAAACGGTTTCCCATCATGGGGACTTCTTCCCGTGGATCCTCAGCAACAAGATCCCGCTCGCCGAGAGAACCCAGCGGACGTATCAGCCAAAATATACCGGAGATCTTCAGAACCCAGAAGACCAACATGGCGGCTCCCGCCCCCACCTCATCAACCGCTCATAGCCCTGAGGGGATAACTCTGACTCCTACGGAACAACCTCCAACCCCAGTCGATAACAACCCGGCTCTGATTCAACAACCAAGCCTGCAAGATTTAAGAGCAGTTGCAGCGGACATAAAGGACACGCTATTCGCGGCCATTACAGACCTCCGAAATACAAGCCATAGCGGGAAGAGTACAGCGTGTGGAAAACAAAACGGCACAACATAATACCGCCATACGGAAAGTTCATCATAAGGTGGACACACACACCCTGCAATTACGAGATCTTCAGCGACACGTTGAGGACCTCGACAATAGAGGGAGAAGACCTCCCCGAATCTGTCGACAATGACCAGATTCTCCCTGCTGTATCAGACTTATTCAATCGCCTCCTGGATCAACCTCGCCACACTCCTATTGCCATGGAACGCATACACAGGGCTCTTAGGCCTCGTGGCAGAGATTCGGACCCGCCAAGAGACATTGTTTGCTATATAAACGATTTCACCCTCAAGGAAGATATCCTAAAAAAAGCCCGCGACAAACAACAACTAACCTTTGAAGGCCACCCAATCCACATTTACCAGGATCTTTCGGCAATCACACTCCGCCATCGGCCTCTACTGGATGTCCCCAGGAACAAGCGAATCAGATACCGCTGGAAGTTCCCGTTCGGCCTGCAGGCCACACACCAAAGTAAATCGGCCCTATTGAGAGTACCTGAAGAACTGGAGAATTTCTGTCAAGCCCTAGACATTCCCTATGTTGATGTGCCAAATTGGTATGCAGACTTTACTTTCTCCAATCTGGAAAGCTCTCTCAGAGAGGAACCGATGGAGGCCCAAAACTCGAGCTTTAGGAGTCAAAGATCTCCATCGGATCACAGATCGGGCTTCGATGCTACAGCTCAGCGGCTACCGACAAGCCCAATGGCTGCTCCCCTGCCCCGTAGAGCCCGCCGTGACTACTGAGATGTACCACGCTAAACGACCTCCTTACTATGTTATGGAACTCTTGCAACACCCTTTTTTCCCGTGCCTTTTTTTTTTTTATTATTTTTATTTTTAAAGATTCATACCATGCTCATTCTCTTCGGTTCATACTCCTCCTCCTTCTACATACCACCCCGTTACTGTGAACCGAGGAAAGACACTACACTGACGCTACCCCTTCCAGCTCTACACAGAGAATGCAAACCCCAGTGTAGCCCCCCCTATACCCTCCGCTCATGATAGAGGACACAGAACCCTCCACTCTAACACGGATGTCATTGCCGAACACGAAGATCACGCCAAACACACAGCCCCAGCCACGATTCTTCCAGGATCAACCCTCCTACCAAAGCCGGAACTCCAGCACACGATACCCACAATACGACAGAAAACCTAGGAAGCAGCGGGACAACATAGTCTCTTAGTGAATATCTATACCATTGCAGGACGGTTCTCCTGAGAAAAGTCTAACGTAACCTAGAGAGCAGATCTCAATCGAACTCCCTTCACCGATCATATCGATCGTAGGAGCAAACCAAACTTAAGCCATCCCTCTGCACAATGCCCGGAGATCAACAAAAATCTTGGGACTCACTTTTTTCACCAGCAGATGTTAATTGGGGTAAATTTTCTTTTTTCCTTTTTCTTTTATCCTTTCTTTTTTCCTTATTTATCATTATTTTTTTTTTCTTTTTCGTTTTGGTTGTGCTCTTTGCTTTTACTTCGGGCATGTTTGTTTTTTTTTTTTTTTTTGAATAAGCTCGGTTACCTGGTTATTTCTTATATTGTAGAGCTTATTTGAAATGATCTCTCACTACTTGTTATATATGCCTAGCGATGTCCAGAGCTCAGAGGCGATATAGTTAAAGACCATCCCAGTAACCCCTCCTATGTCCTCATTTGAGCGCAGCACAGTTGCGGTATTCCTCTGTGGATCTACATGCTCTAATGTGACCTATTTCTATTAAACAGAGAGAATCGTACATATCACCTCTATAAACCAACTCACCAACGACACCTCACACTCTCCACAGCTGTACATCTCCATACCGCTGCCGCTATTATAATTATTTCACAACCGGGCTGAAAATGTTCAATTATCTCTTAATACCCCTTAACCACCTCTGAGCTCTGCCCTCGTAGACATTCTTCGGAACACACAGTGTTCCATCACTGACGCACAGTGGAAAACACCCCTAAAATACACATTCTCTGTATCCCATCATCCCATCTTCTCATACTCCAAGGTATAACCAATACTCCAACAACCTGCAGGTCCACCTCAGAACCTTAAACCCCAACAATTCACCTATGTGCCTGATTGGGCTATGAGTCCGATGGCTCAAACTGAAAAACTTGTCGTACATCTCTCTTTTGACAGGTCAACCCCCACACAGTGGTACAATACGGTTTTACCTCCTCACATTTTAACGCGGATAGCACACACCACTGACACCTTCCGGACTATCCACATCTGTGGATCCTACCCATCGTGACAGGTGAGCCGGTTGCGGCTCGCCCCCGGAATACCCTCACCTCCCTTCCACCGTTTCCTCTTTACTCACCCTTTTACCCCACCACAACACCACACGCAACATAATTGCTCTCGGAGCATCACAAACTAAATTCTTTCTCCAACTTTTGCCCAAATCCAACGTCTCCAACATCCCTGTCTCTCTGCCACAGCCCCTCAAACGCAATACACGTTCCACCAAGTAATCTCGATAACAGGTCTGCAAGATGAGCGCTTCGCCAAAATCTACCATCATACCTACTCTTAAAGTTATATCAATTAACGCTAAAGGCCTCAACACACCAGAAAAACGCTCTCAACTTCTCATGTCCATGCACCGAAATAAAGCTGACTTTATCTTTATACAATAAACTCATTTCCACCCCGACTCCACACCAAAACTACACAACCATCACTACCCAACAGTATACCATGCAACCAACCCATTATCCAAATCTAAAGGAGTGTCAATCCTTATAAAGAAACAATGCCCTTTTCAACTAAACGACTCACTAATTGACAAAGACGGCAGATTCCTCTTTCTGAAAGGATCATACCTCAATAAGAAAATTACACTCGCTAACGTATATGCCCCTAACAGTGGTCAGGTTTCCTTCTTTCGCACAATCACTGACTTGCTAACCACCTTCCAGGAAGGAATTCTCCTTCTTGGCGGAGACTTTAATATACCACTTAACCCAACACAGGACACCTCAACGAGAACATCCTCTCTCCCCTATACAGCCCTCCGAAAAATAAAATCACTACTTCAAAACCTGATACTCCACGATACTTGGAGAACACTGAACCCCAATGGCAAAGATTTCACTTTCTATTCACTGCCACATCGCCGTTACTCCAGGATAGATTACATATTCATGTCACAAAAAGACTTGCCCATGCTCAAACACGCATCAATAGACGCGATGCTCATCTCTGACCACCACCCTGTTTCCATGACATTGACCTTCCCCGATACCATTCCACGTTCACAGATATGGCGACTAGACCCCTCCCTACTTACTGATCCCATTATTACAGCTGAAGTCGAAAACCGCCTCAAACAATATTTTCAGGAGAATAAACCCCCCGACACCTCCCCACTTATTAATTGGGAAGCCCACAAATGCGTGATCCGTGGCCTTTTCATCGCAGCAGCAGCTAAACGTAACCGTGAACGACGACAACATTATAAAACACTCACAGAACGCATACAGAACCTAGAAAAAGCACACAAGCACACACAAGCCGTAGATACCCTAACTGAGCTTATTCAAGCTCGACAGGAACTGTTAGACCTTCTAGGAAAACAAATACATCGCAAATATATACTATCGCAGAAAACATTCTATGAATACGGCAACAAAGCCAGTAAAATACTTGCGAGATCCCTACAACACAAAAAAGCGTCAACAACAATACACTCCATAACAGATGCCTCCGGGAAAAAAATGAGCTCAACACCAGACATAGCAAAACAATTCGTCAAATACTACACTAAACTGTATAACCTCTCCCCCACGACCCCCACAGCAAATGAGGGAACAAGAAAAAAACTAATCACTGACTTTCTACGAAAATACAGTCCTACCCCTATCTCCGAGTCCATGGCAAGAGAGCTTGATAACCCCTTAACCATAGAAGAAGTTGTCCAAGCATTGAAACAACTAAAAACGGGCAAAAGTCCCGGACCAGACGGTCTGACTGTAGGTTACTACAAAACATACACAGATATTCTTACCCCCTTTTTCCTATCTACCTTCAACTCGTTCACGTCCTCCCTAACACCCCCTAGAGATCTCTTAACCGCCCACATTGCTGTAATCCCTAAGCCAAATAAGGATCCAACGGTAGTTTCAAGCTACAGACCCATCTCACTACTCAACGTAGACCTCAAATGGTACGCCAAAACAATAGCAAACAGACTTCTCCCTCTTCTCCCCCAATTGGTACACCTCGACCAAGTTGGATTTGTCCCGGGCAGAGAAACGAGGGATAACACGCTCAAAGCCATAAACATCCATCATTGGCTTATCTCCACCAGACAACAGGGATTCATACTGTCCCTCGATGCGGAGAAGGCATTTGACAGAGTGGCCTGGGACTACATGATGGAAGCTTTACGGGCCATAGGCCTCCCTTCAAAAATGCTAAACCTCATACTGACGCTATATACTAACCCAACCGCAAGAGTCCGAGTTAACGGCTGTCTGTCGGATGCCTTCTCCATATCGAATGGAACACGCCAAGGTTGCCCCCTTTCCCCTATAATATTTATCCTCACGCTTGAACCACTTCTGAGAAAACTAAGGGAGAACCCAGACATCAAAGGCATAGAGATTAAAAACCGCACATACAAATTAGCAGCCTTTGCGGACGACATACTCCTGTTTCTTACCGACCCACTCACCACTATCCCAAATTTACTCAAAGACTTTGACACCTTCAAGATTCTAACAAACCTACAAATCAATTTCACAAAATCTAATGCCTTAAATGTTACCCTACCATCCACAACACACAAACATTGCCAAACAATATTCCCATTCACCTGGAATGATCGCGCAATTACATACCTAGGCATACAACTCCCAAGATCCCTTAAGGACTTATACTCCCTAAACCACCTACCACTGCTACAAAACATAATGAAAGACTTAACAAACTGGACCACCGGGTTTTTTTCCTGGTTTGGAAGAGCTGCAATCATTAAAATGAACATCCTGCCCAGAATACTGTACCTTTTGTAGACGATCCCAGCTTGCATAAAATTTGTATGGGGTAAACTAAAACCAAGACTTAACTACATTAGGCTCACATATCCCAAACTTAAGGGAGGAATAGGACTGCCCGATATAAAAAAATACCAACAAGCATGCCACCTTACAAGGATCATCGACTGGAACATACATACCAGATATAAAGACTGGATCCAAATGGAACAAGCAATGTCACCCCTCCCATTAGCTCAACTCCCCTGGACCACACCTCAACATATCCCCCCAGAATGTAAATCTCACCTACTCATTACTCCAACACTGACCTCCTTCCGAGATGCATGCAACAAACATAAGATTTCTTCCAGACTAGGCCCAATGACACCACTAGCACATAACCCAGAGTTCACACCAGGCACATCTCCTTCCTTTCTAACCGAAGGTTGGCCCCACCCAAACATTCGAGCAGAACACTTCTTTACTGAGGGCCGTCTTCTAAATCAAACAGAACTGGCCACCAAAATGAATACAGCCACATTCCCATTCTGGACGTATATACAACTTAGGCACTTTTTTAATAAACCCAAACCTCAACCAGAATGGGCAAGACATACCACTGCCTTCGAAACCCCTATGCTTGACAGAGGAACCTCAAAAACATTTAATCTCTCTCACATACACCATGCTATTCTCGAACCAGAACTCAAACTTACTCTGGAACAACAATAAATGGGAACAAGAACTTGCCATCAACCTCACAGAAAAAGAATGGGAAAATATCTACACGCTTATACACAAGGGAACCATTAATGTCCAGGTACAGGAGAATGCATTTAAAATACTATCCAGGTGGTACAGAACCCCACTCAAACTACACCACTTTAACCCCGCCCTCCCCAAGCAATGCTGGAGATGTAACACAGACATTGGATCCCTCATACATATATGGTGGACATGACCCAAAATCCAACCGTTCTGGAAAGAGGTCCACAGAGTTATCAAACAAGTAACCACTTACACACTAGACTACACCCCAGAGCAATTCCTCATCCACCATTCCACAATTCCAACATGTTCCTACTTCCGCTCTCTTGCTATGCACATGGTAAACGCAGCCAAGATGTGTATCCTATGCAAATGGCGATCTCCTAACCCACCAACTATAGCAGACTGGTATAAACGTATACAAAAAACTGCTGAAATGGAAGAACTCATACACCAAACGAAAGACACACCCACCAAATTCATTAGCACATGGGCCTGTTGGATACATTTCCGTACCACGGACGAATACAAAACGATTCTACCCTGAGAGAGATGGGGGAGCTGTGGCAGAGAGAGAGAGAGAGAATAAGGAGTCCCCCCCCCCCAAAAAAAAAAAAGACATATACTTATACTCCTACAGGCTCTATCTAGACCCCGTACCACTAACCGGTTTAAATAACATAAGAACACAGATCTTTTAAGGTTATATAATTACTGTAGGTACTGATGTAAAGCAACTCTATTCCATTTTTTTTAAACTCTGATATTTCTTTCCATCAGTTTGTTATCTTCGGATAGAAGTACACTTCTATAACTGCCAAGGGTACAATGACTATCCGTTTACTGAAGTTAAACAATGCTTGCCCATGTACTCTTACAAGCTATATTGAGATGTGTAGTAATAATTACCAAGTATTATATGCCGAAACCTTTCTCGATTTTAAGCAATTGCATAACATGTACTGTACCATCATCTTCAATAAAAATTTGTTGGAAAAAAAAAAAAAAAAAGAACAGAGGGTGTCGCCTCTCTCCCCCGGGCACAGTTTGTACCCATTTGGGGTGCTCGGGGCTGACAGAAGGCACTCTGAGCTTTATCCATGGAATCCACACGGGTATCTCACTGTTGAATCTCTTTACATATGTATTTGTCTTATTTTGTCATACTTTCCTGTACAATAAATCTTGTACGAATGAATATAATTGTATGACAGTGTTTATGATCTATATTTGTACTCTGTTACAATTCAATAAAAACGTTGGAAAAAAAAAAAAAAAAAAAATTACCCATAGTCATTATAGAACTCCTAGGATTACATCCAAAGAGCCTCGGGGCACCTACAAATGTGGCTATTGTCCACACTGCCCTTGGATTCTTGAAGGACACCAATTGGTGCTCCCCAATGGAGAGCGATTATCTCCGAGACATTCGGCCAATTGTGGCACGAGAGGTATTATTTATTTAATGACTTGTGACTGCGGGGCCTTTTATGTAGGGAAGACCATCAGGGAGCTGAGGCAATGACTGAGAGATCACTTATATGCATCAACAAATGGCAAACTCACCACAGTGGGGCGCCACATTGGGATTCATCACAAATTCAACCCGGATTATTTGAAATTCACTGTATTAGAGGTCATCCCTGAGGACCCCAGAGGGGGTGACTGGGATCGGGAAATTCTAAAACGGGAATCTTACTGGATAGAACGATTGAATGCCCTCATCCCTCCGGGACTCAATGAGGCACATACTTATAAGCATTTCTTATAGTAACAATAATGATGTGTGGTCTTCCTAGCCTTGTGGCCGTTTCCTGATGGTATTCTCTTTACCTACAATATATAATGGCCCCAATTTCTGTTTCAATTACTGGAAGTACCTTTTGTTTTATTCCCAATATACAATCACAATGGGCAGTCCCATTCAATGCCAAGAAAATATTGTATATAATGACTGATTCTTTCCTTTTTTGTTTTCTATTTTGTGTATATTTGTGTAATAATATTTTGTAATGATTACAATACTATACAGGATTGTTTAATATTGATTGTGTTTATGTATCCGGAGTGGTCGACCGAATGCAATGCACAAGTTTGCATTCTACTGTATCTCTGGCATCAGCTATTTAATACACTCGCCACCCATGTGCGGTGTGAGGAGTTAATTCTCTCCCGGCGGCGGACACGTGACTTTCCAGGCAGAGGAGTGGCCTCCCTTCGGATCAGGCCCTCCTCCTCTGCCCCCTCTGGCGGTATCATTCACCGCCTATCTAGTGGGCTAGGCGCAGGTGTGGATTCAGGTACGCGCCTGCGCTCTAGGAGAAAGTCTGACCCGGAAGTAACGTTGCGGACGTCTTATCGCCGCACATCTTCCGGGTCGGGGGTATATAAGGCCGCCGGTATGGCGACCTTGTATCCACGGCAGAGATTAACACTCGGCAGGATATCTATACATGGATTAACTACAAAGTAAGTTGACTCAGGAGCGTTTGCTATATCCTTGCCCTTCTTGACTTTTTCTTGTTATTTATCAGTACTTATCTCTACCTCAAACAGCATTACGGCATCCCTTTCTTTGTCTGTCCTCAGCTTGATCTTCCAGGCCCGCTGTGACCATACTAATGGTCCCTGCTGCATTCATCTGTTATATTTCAAGTCCTGGCAAGCTTTAATGCTCCACTTTACAACAATGATTCTAGTTTATGATCCTCAAAATATCAATCCTGCCCAAGGTGTTAATTATTGGACCCTCATTGATATTTTAGCAATGGTGGGTGTTTTTTGAGTTTTATTGGATATACCTTAGGTGGAGGGTTGTCCCTTCTCACCTCCCTTCCTCCCCCTTCCTTCCTTCTCCCTCTTTCCCTCCTCCCCCCTTTCTCCTCCCCCTTCCCCCCTTCCCCCCTCCCCTTTTGTCCCTCCCTCCCCCCTTCTCTCCCCTCCCCCTTCTTCTCCTCCCCCCTTCCTCCCCCCTTCACCCCCCCTCCCCTCCCCCCCTTTTTTTCCCCGTTCTTCCCTTCTCCTCTGGTTCCTCCTTCTTTCCTTCCCCTTGTCCCCCTTTTTCCCCCCTCCCCCTTCCTGTTTCCCTCTCCCTTCCTCCCCTCCTCCCCCCTTCCCCTCTTCCTTCCCCCCTTCCCCCCTCCCCCTTTTCCCTCCCCCTTTTCCCTCCCCCTTTTTCCTCCCCTTCTCCCCCCCCTTCCCCCTCATTCTTTCCCCTTACCCCCCCTTTCTCTCCTCCCTTCACTTCAGTTCTAGTTTTATTTCACCCGGGTGGTCCTTATTTACCCACAATTGATCCATACTTTTATCTTCTAATATACTTTTCGTCCTTTTCATACATCAGTGTCCCCTGCCGTAAAAAAAACCCCGTGCTCGCCCCCGGGGGAACGCCCGTTCCTTTGGGCGTCTCACAGTACCGTTCAAACCCGGGTCGGGCAGTGGTTGGTGAGTGTATTTATACTTATCTGAAATTAATTATCACTCCAATGTTATGTTTCTGTCAACATATTTATTGTCATTTATTGTTTATGTAATTGTAGCTATTTGATCCTCAGAGAATTCACTTGGACGCCTCCTGAAGAAGCGGTCAATCCGCGAAACTGTTGAGGGCACATTCCCAAGTATTCTAAACAACAGCCTCCAACCACCTTTGTGGGCACTTCTAATATGTTATTTTTGTACTGTAAACAACAGTAATTTGTGAGATCTATATTTTGACTATATAGATGTTTTAAAATTGATGTTTTCTTGAATAAATCTAAATTTTACTCATAATTGTATTGTTGTATGAGGTACTGGAATAGTCCAATTAGCTTTGGGGGTGGTGAGGGGGGACTCAACTGAAGTAGTCCCTACCAATTTCTTTTCCTCCTCCCCCCACTTTTCCCTATTTAAATATCTATTAAGGATGAAGGTACCCAAAAAAATATTTACCTATTACTACTGATATGGCAATTACTTTACTAAATCCCTGTGTTCTTGATTTTGATTTCATATTAAAAAAATTGCCTTGCTGAACCTTATTTACCCCCTTGATGTACAATATTTAAAGGTTTCTATTATGTCTCCCCTTTCCCATCTTTCCTCCAGACTGTACATTTTAAGTTCCTAAAGTCGCGCTCGATATGTTTTATCCCCCACACCTTTCACCATTTTTGTTACCAGTTTCTGAACTTGTTCTATCTTATCAATATCTTTTTGTAAGCGAGGTCTCCAGAACTGAACACAGTATTCTAAATGAGGTCTCACTAAAGATCTATATAGGGGAATCAGAACCGCCTTCCTCCTGCTGGTTACCCCTCTAGTGATGCATCCTTGTATTCTATATGCTTTCCCCACTGCCTGGTCACACTAATTGCTCATTTTGCAATCATCTGAAATAAGCACCCCCAAATCTTTTTTTTTTCTATAGTGCTGGCTTACACTGTACTCTCAATGTTGTACTCTCTCAGGGGGTTCTTTTTCCCTTGGTGCATTATTTTACATTTAGAAATTTTGAACTGCAGTCTCCACTGCTTTTGCCAATCTTCCAGCAATGCTAAATCATGTTCCATGTTACAGACACCTCCAGGGATATCAACCCTATTACACACCTTTGCGTCATCAGCAAAAATATATACCTTACCCAACAAACCTTTAGTTATATCACTTACATATAAGTTAAATAGAACAGGACCCAGTACAGAGCCTTGTGATACACCACTAGTGACTAGTCTCTGTTCTGAGTGAATCCCATTTAAAACCACACTCTGGGATCTATCCTTTAGCCAACTGCATATCCACTGAACCACCCAAGGGTTGTACCAGTTGTACAAGTCCTAGCTTGTACAACTTTTGTATTAGATTATTATGTGGAACTGTATCAAATGCCTTGCTGAAATCAAGATACGCTATGTCCACAGCACCACCCTGGTCCAAAACACTGGTAATATAATCAAAAAATTCAATCAGATTAGTCTGACATGATCAGCCCTCAGTAAAGCCATTCTGCTTTGGGTCCAGCAAGCTGTGTATTTTTTGGTGATCAATGATCCTTCTTTTCAGGCGTGATTCCATTGACTTGACTACGATGGATGTTAAACTCACTGGCCTGTAATTGCAAGCTTCTACCTTGCTGCCCTTCTTGTGGATAGGTATAATATTAGCTGTCCACCATTCATGGGGAACTTTTCCTGTTAGAAGAGATTGATTAAAAAGATCCATTAATGGTCTAGGTTTAACGGAAAATCCTGTCTGGGGAGGGACATTTCTCATAACCCCCAAAAGACAGTTACACTAACATTGGTCCAATCTGGATCAAAATGTAACTATGCAAAAATTGTCATACGTGGAATTCAGCTTTAAACATTTGCATTGCAGACATCTAAGAAAATTAAATATGAAAATGTCTTCCTAACTTTTTGCTTTAACTACGTGTGTATGTATTCTGATGAGAGAATCGGCTGTGTACGTCTAATTCCATACATGATTTTGCACAATGTCTGTAGCTCGAAATGAAAATTATTGTTATTATTTTATCGCTAATCATTGCCTGTCACAGGAAAGACTGTTTGCAATTAGGCAAAACAGAGGTAACCACTAGCACAAATCCTTAACGCTGTATTGCACAGGGGGTGCTCAATTATCTGCTATGGGCACAAGCTAGTTATTTTAATAAAGTGAATTGATGCTTGTTGTCAGCCTATAACTTATTTGCAACCCACTTTCTGACCAGTGGCACAGCAGTCTCTTGTCATTAAGCACATAAACAACAATACAAATGTAACTGAGTCTAAAGTAAAAAAGTAAACCTAATTATGTATATCCAGAGATGGTTATCAATTAGAAACAACATTTATTAATTGAAAGCAGATAAATATTGAAATGCATATGCTTGTGGTGGTACTTAAACTAGATCCACTTTTCCTCTATTTTTTTTTATTTCCATCTCGCATAATGAGGCATCCTTGAAGGTGTAACATCTCTACAGGATTGCCTGAAAACATGCTCATTATGTAGATGAAAAAATAGGCGCCAGTAAAAATCTAGCATTAACAACAGTAACCTTTTAAAAAAAAAAAATCAGCCATTTTTCATAACACAGTATTTAACATAAAGGAAATTGGTTTGCAGCCTGACTTCAAAAGCGCTCTGGGTATCACAGCTAGCATTTCAGCATTGGTTGTGCCCTATGGCAAAGGTATCCTCATTTTGTTGAGAAGACTGAAAAAGCTTTTTGTTAAAAGTATAATGTTGGGAAATATCAGTACTGCAGAGCTGCCAGAATTACAGGACTCTCTGAAGAAAACATAAGCAGTGACATCATGCTTATTCCTATGACCTGAGTGATAACACAACCCTTTACTTATGACACATTAGACAATTAAAGTGGCACTAAACTCTGCTCTAAAAAATTATATTCAAGTATGTTCTTAACACAAACATTACTTTATATTGCTCTCAGACTCATCCAAATCTCCAAATCCTTTTTTTTTTTGCTGCTTTGATCCGACTTTCTGTTAGAGGGTGGCTATATTCATTTTCTATGGTCCCACTGTATGTAGGAGTGTAGCCACTATCTCTTGCTCACTTCCAAGATAGACTAGGGACTATGGACTATGGGACCTGTAGTATGCATAGAGGAGTGCTCATGACCGCAAGTAACATGCATGACTTGTTCCGACCAAACAGAAGTGAGCAGGAAAAAGAAGAGGTTTGAGAGCTCACCAAGGATGTTGCAAGAAGACAGAAAAACACAGTAAGATATGATTTCATGAAAAATTGATTACAGGATTATTAGGTAGTGGATGTGTGTAGATTATTTTTGCAGAATAAGGATACTGTTTAGTGTCACATTAAGCTTTCATTTTACATGAAAGTATAGTGTATTATCCGGGAGCAGATATTTTGAAATATCAATATTGTGTTTACCTTAAAGTGGATGTAAACCCAATGTCATCCTTTCTAAACTACTGCCATAGGGGTTATCTATAAGGATATACATACCTCCTGCATGTACCTTTACCTGTCAAATGTCTCCCCTCTGTCTGTTATGAGACCCGAAAAACTGCAGATTCTGTGGGTGGGTCTGTTGTCTGGAGCTCGTTGGGTGGAGTCATGATGTCAGTAGATGTCAGTAGACACCCCGCCCACCCAGTGGTGTATTTAGGTTTTGTGTTGCCCTAGGCCTGACTAAACGCATGCACCCCCCTAATTTAAATACGACCCACCCCATCCTGCCGAGGCCACACCCCTTCCTGTTTAAGACCCACCCTATCATCTGTAAACAACACCCCTTCCTCTTTAGGCTCATTTGGCACCTTTCAGGGGGGAACGGGTACCTGTTTCTGACAGGTACCCTTCCCCACTTCTGGAAAACTGCGCTGTCCCCTCTGAAGTTTGCCCTCCCCTCCTCCTTCCTCCACTGGGCCATTCAGAAAGTGCAACGCGCTTCGCACATGTGCAGTAGGGAACCGGTCGGTTTCCCTTACCATGAATGATAGTGGCAAAAAACGAGAGCCAATCCGAAAATCGGCTGAGGTGTCGACATCGCTGAATCCCTGGACAGGTAAGTGTCCTAATATTAAAAGTCAGCAGCTACAGTATTTTTAGCTGCTGAGTTTTAATGCTATCACGGGGGGGGGTGTCTCATTGTGCCCATCAAACGCAGTCACTGTGCCCATCAAATGCAGCCACTGTGCCCATCAAATGCAGCCACTGTACCCATCAAACGCTGCCACTGTGCTATCAAACGCAGCCACTGTGCCCATCAAATGCTGCCACTGTGCTATCAAATGCAGCTACTGTGCCCATCAAACGCAGCCACTGTGCCCATCAAACGCAGCCACTGTACCCATCAAACGGAGCCACTGTGCCCATCAAATGCTGCCACTGTGCTATCAAACGTAGCCACTGTGCCATCAAACGCAGCCACTGTGCCCATCAATTGCAGCCACTGTGCCCATCAATTGCAGCCACTGTGCCCATCAATTGCAGCCACTGTGCCCCATCAAACGCAGCCACTGTGCCCATCAAATGCAGCCACTGTGCCCATCAAACGCAGCCACCATGCCCATCAAATGCAGCCACCGCGCCATCAAATGCTGCCACTGTGCCCATCAATCGCAGCCACTGTGCCCATCAATCGCAGCCACTGTGCCCATCAAATGCAGCCACTGTGCCCATCAAACGCAGCCACTGTGCCCCATCAAACGTGGCCATCTGTGCCCATCAATTGCAGCCACTGTGCCCATCGATTGCAGCCACTGTGCCCCATCAATTGCAGCCACTGTGCCCCATCAAACGCAGCCACTGTGCCATCAAACACAGCCACTGTGCCCTCAAACGCAGCCACTGTGCCCTCAAACGCAGCCACTGTGCCCATCAAACGCAGCCACTGTGCCCATCAAACGCAGCCACTGTGCCCTCAAACGCAGCCACTGTGCCATCAAACGCAGCCACTGTGCCCATCAAACGCAGCCACTGTGCCCATCAAACGCAGCCACTGTGCCCCATCAAACGTGGCCATCTGTACCCATCAATTGCAGCCACTGTGCCCATCAATTGCAGCCACTGTGCCCCATCAAACGCAACCACTGTGCCCTCAAACGCAGCCACTGTGCCATCAAACGCAGCCACAGTGCCATCAAACGCAGCCACTGTGCCCATCAAACGCAGCCACCGGGCCATCAAATGCAGCCACTGTGCCATCAAACGCAGCCACTGTGCCCATCAAATTCTGCCACTGTGCCCATCAAATTCTGCCAGTGCCCATCAAATGCTGCCAGTGCCCATAACACTGATATACTTTATTAAATCATTGTACCTGCTGTCCTGGGGGGTTCCCTCATGCTCCTCTCTCTCCTGACCTCACAGCCCCAGGGCCGAGGAGAAGATTCACTGCAGCAAAGCAGTGCAGGGGAGGGTAGGCGGAGCTTAAGGCTCCACCTGTCACCTGTTGGTTATGGGGGCGCGATTGACACACGGCGCCCCCCGCATGAGAGAAAGCCCCCCCCACCCGTCTTGCTGATTCCCGGCTCCAGCTGCCGCCTCCCACACACATGCAGCGCACGGCGGCCGGCTTTTTGTAGCAGCGCCGTGGTGTATGGGTGTGCTTGTCAGAGGGTGGAGGCGTGTATCCCACGCCCCCCTACTCTGACAAGCACGCCCATACACCACGGCGCCGCTACAGAAAGCCGGCCGCCGTGCGCTGCATGTGTGCGGGAGGCGGCAGCGGGAGCCGGGAATCAGCAAGACGGGTGGGGGGGCTTTCTCTCATGCGGGGGGGGGGCGGCCCATTTTGCCGCCCCCCACAAAGTGCCGCCCTAGGCCTAGGCCTAGTCGGCCTAGGCCAAAACACAGCCCTGCGCCCACCTCTACACTCCCCTTGTCAATATGCATTTTATCCTGTGTATTTCTTACACTGAACTTCTGCTATGATCTCTAACATCCAGTGAAAAGACAGGAAAGTAACCACATGACTTCAGCATGCCAAATCCTGCTGAGGTGTGGAACAGCCAATCCTTGCAGAGCTGCTGAAGAAAAGAGTGGGAGGGAATTAAAAAATACTGCATGTCTCTTAGGCTAGTGCACGAGATATGTAAATCATCTGTCACTCACAGCAAGGGGGAGGATTTGACAAAGTTTTTCTCAGTTTGTCAAGATTTATCTCACTGAACAATAAAAGAGGATTGCTCAGAGATGGATTAACTCTGTGTGGCAAGACTGGGCTCAAATGATAGGAAATCTTATACTCTACAGTATGATATATAAAAAAAAAACATTTCGGGTTTACATCCAAAGTATGTAAAACCTAACAATGAACATCTCTTATTTGGTTCATTTTGGTCTGAGAAATATTCCATTGAAAGTGTTTTTGTTATGTTAGATCTATCTACAGTATCTATCCTCCATTTCCTTTTATATCTGATGCCATTTCTTGCTAGCTCTGGGCCAACTGTCTCTCTATCCCCACACCACCCATCAATATCCACTACCCCTCTTCACCCCCCCCCCCTTGTCCCATCCTAAAGCCCCATCCCATATCCTATATGGGCCCATGAGCTAGAAGAATCAGCCTATACTTGAGGTTACCCAAGAACTCAGGATACAAGTGCTCCAATCTCCCCATCCACTGAGGGGACATCCACCCCACCTCTAAAAAGAGACTCAGGCGTCTCATACGGCCAAAACATCCACAACCCTTGAAGCCTTGTTCTCCTTACAAACCTAATTGAGTGAGGAAACCCAGGCTTCCCCTACCATGGCAATCACCTTGAAGGCCTGGAAAACATAACCAGTTAACCTCTAAGTTACTTTATGTTCTCTCCTGTTCTCACTGGTTTATTACACTGTATCTCACTATATTGAGGATGTTATGTACTTTAACATAAATAGTTTCTTGCTACCATTGTTATATACTATAGATAAAAGTCAAACATGCTACGATACTACAACCCAGGGCAGCTTGGTAGCCCCCAAAAAAGCTCCTCGGCCACAGGAACAAGATTATGTCATACTATGCTCAGTTGTAACTCGTTCAGAGCTTGGTACTGTATTTCACTGTTTATAACTTCTTTTTTAAGGCTGTTAATGTCTCAGGGAATACCCATTGCACCTCCACCTAGTCCTCAATATCCTAACACATAATGTTCGAGGCCTCAACTCCCTGGCTAAGTGTAACAAAGTGTTTCGCTCATTTTCTGCCCAGGTGGTTTGTCTTCAGGAAACACACTTCTCCTTAACCTCCACCCCCAAATTTTTCGGCAGGCAATATTCCCAAGTGTACACAGCCTCTGCCTCCACCAAAGAGAGGTCCTTATCACATTCCACTGCTCCACACCGTTCACACCCCTGATGGAGATCAAAGACCCAGAAGGATGCTACCTGATACTGACAGGTAACCTCCTGGATAGTCAAGTTACCATAGTCTCCTATTATGTCCTAACAAACGTCCGGTTGTTTTTCTCTCCCATTTGTTTGATGTAGTGGCCTCCCACAAAAAAACAATGCCCCTACTCTGCGGAGACTCAAATCATACAATCTATCCTTTCTTAGACCAATCCCCTACCCCACCAACCGCACAGGGCCTTTCCTTTCAACATCTCTTGAATCAACACGCACTGCTTGACTCCTGGAGGGAACAGAACCCAGCTAGACACCAATACACCCACTACTCTTACCCCCATAAACAGTTCTCCAGGATAGATTATATTCTCATTAACATCAGCTCCTCCCTGCTCATCCTGACCTCGACAACCGCACCCTGTTCCTGGTCAGATCATAATGCGGTCAATGTCAAGACATTGGAAACGCTATTAATTATTACCTGAGTAACAACTGTACACCAGATATCTCCCCCCTAACTCTATGGGAGGCCCACAAACAGGTAATTAGGGGGATATGCATCAGCCATATATCAGTAAAAGGAAGCAAATTCAATACATCAACGATTAAAAGAGGCCTACTATAAAGCCTCAGAAGCATTCCAAATCTCACCTACTCATTCTAATAAAAGCTCATATGAAAAAGCAAGCCTGGAATTAGATCTCTTCTTGACTGAGTCAGCAGAAAAATCACCTCCGTAGATCGCAACACACCCTTACACTAAAGCAAACAAACCAGACACGTTTCTAGCCCTGACACTACCCAAAGCTGATTATACCCCCAAACATATCCGCTTGAAATGAACCAGTTTCTACCCTCACACCAGAGATCATCAAACCGTGCGTCACACTCCCCCTAGGCAAACAAAGATTTTTGGGGCACACCCTTAAAGATGCATTAAAGATGGTGCAGCCATAAGACCATACAGACAGAAAAAAAAGATTACAGCGCACACATACAAAGATTATATTTAACTCCTGCAAGGCTATTTAAAAACACCTGAGCATATTCAGAAAATATGGGGATTTAGTTACACCATATGGTCATATAGTGCTAAGCCCACTACTATGTCAAAGTACCTCAATATCAGTGGGTCCTACACTATCCATAGAATGGAAGATCCTGCTTCTCTGAACCATGGGGGCATACACTCCTCTATATGGGAGAACTAAAGGACTCCTTCTATAAAACAGGTGGATACTAATAAGAGGTAATGATGGGGGGGGGTGCTCCAGCCCAAAGGGATTTGGTCAGAATCCATACACTAGGCAAACAAAGATTTGGGGGGCACACCCTAAAAAATGCATTAAAGGTGTGCAGCCATAAAACCATACAGACAGAAAAAAAGATTACAGTGCACACATACAAAAATGACATTTAACTCCTGCAAGGCTATTTAAAAACACCTGAGCATATTCAGAAAATATGGGGAGTTTGTTACACCATATGGCCATATAGTGCTAAGCCCACTACTACGTCAAAATACCCAAATATCAATGGGTCCTATGCTATCCATAGAATGGAAGATCCTGGTTCTCTGAACCATGGGAGAAATACACTCCTCTATATGGGAGAACTAAAGGACTCCCCCTAGGGGTTCACATTCACCAGAGAGTTAAAAACATCAAGTGTTAGAATGTTTTTAAATGACCATCATCCTCCCTCCTAGACAGTGTCAGCACTGAAAATTGTCTCCACCGTGTACTTTCAGGCCTGTGTCTTAGCCTTAAGACAACTTAGCCTTAAAACAACTATTAACCAGTTGCCGACCGCCGCACGACGATGTACGTCGGCAGAATGGCACGGGCAGGCAAAAGGACTTACAGGTACGTCCTTGCCTGCCCGCTGGTAGGGGGTCCGATAGGACCCCCCCCCCGGTGCCTGCGGCGGTCGGATTCAGGTCAGGGGCGATCAAAGGTGAGGGGGAGGCCACTCATTCGTGGCTCCCCCCTCGCAATCGCTCCTGGCCAATGACGGGCTTCCTCGGCTTCTGTGAATGTAAACAGAAGCGGAGGAAGTGATGTCACTCTCCTCGAGCCGGTCTTTTCGTTCCGGCGCCGAGGAGAGAAGACATCCAAGTAAGTTTGCACCAACACTACACTTACAGTAGAACACGCAGGCACACTTGTCACCCCCAAGTCACCCCCCAGTCACCCCCTGATCACCCCCCTGTACCCCCTGTCACACTGACACCAAAAGCAGTTTTTTTTTTTTCTGATTATTGCATTGGTGTCAGTTTGTGACAGTTATAAGTGTTAGGGCAGTTAGGGTTAGCCCCCTTTAGGTCTGGGGTACCCCCCTTTAGGTCTAGGGTACCCCCTAACCCCCCCTAATAAAGTTTTAACCCCGTGATCACCCCCCATCGCCAGTGTCACTAAGCGATCATTTTTCTGATCGCTGTATTAGTGACACAGGTGATGCTAGTTAGGGAGGTAAGTATATAGGTTCGCCGTCAGTGTTTTATAGCGACAGGGACCCCTATATACTACCTACTAAAGGTTTTAACCCCTTGACTGCCCCCTAGTTAACCCTTTCATCAGTGATCACCATATAATTGTTACGGGTGACGCTGGTTAGTTGGTTTGTTTACCTTATAAAGGTTTAACCCCCTGATCGCCCGGCGGTGATATAAGTTACGTTTTTAGGGTCAAATAAGGTCTGCGTCGCCCCAGGCAGCATCAGGTTAGCGCCAGTACCGCTAACACCCACGCACGCAGCATACACCTCCCTTAGTGCTATAGTATCTGAACGGATCGATATCTGATCCGATCAGATCTATACTCCCCAGCAGTTTAGGGTCCCCCAAAAAAACGCAGTGTTAGCGGGATCAGCCCAGATACCTGCTAGCACCTGCGTTTTGCCCCTCGGCCCAGCCCAGCCCACCCAAGTGCAGTATCGATCGATAACTGTCACTTATAAAACACTAAGCACACATAACTGCAGCGTTCGCAGAGTCAAGCCTGATCCCTGCGATCGCTAACAGTTTTTTGGTAGCGTTTTGAATCAGTCGCTGACAGTCAGGAGCTTTTTTGCCTGTGAGTCTCACTAGTGTAACCCTAAATTTATAGCCCAAAATGGCAAATCGAAGGTACACTAGTGAAGAGGCCTACACGTTTCTGAGCATGACAGATAGTGAAGAGGAAGTCACTCATCTGTCAGATTCAGGCTCAGAATACGATCCTGTAGAGGACAGCGGCTCCATGACAGATAGCTCTGATGACGGAGTTGTGGTCCCTGCTAAGGTCAGGCGTACCAGACCCCAAACTTCTTCTTCTGTCCTTGAAGTGCAAGAACCACAGGTCCCTCATATGGAGCAGAGAAGTACTAGCGCCGCTATTCCTTCTGGTGAACTGGCAAGCATCAGCGGCCTAGTACACCCTGGTCGTACATCCAGCACTGCAGTATCACGTGGTGACGTGGCGAGTCCCATAAGTGCAGTTCAAGCTGGTGAGGTGGCAAGCACTAGTAGTGTCCCGCTGCCACCAAGAAGATGAACACAGGCCCATCGTGCCCATAGTGCTCTTCCTGCTGCATTCGCCAATCCGAATTGGGTACGCACCACTTCTGCAGCACCCTTATTGCCCCCATTCACTGGCCAACCCAGAATTCAGGTGGAAACAGTTGATTTTATGCCACTGGATTTTTATTCACTGTTTTCCACCAAAGATCTCTATAGATCTATTGTGGACCAAAGCAATTTATACGCTGGTCAACACATCGCCGCTAATCCCTAGTCCTCCCTTGCCAGAGATTGGAAACCAATTACGGTTTCCGAATTTAAGCTCTTTCTGGGCCTTTCCCTCAACATGGGCATAAATAAAAAGAGTAAGTTGCGGTCATATTGGTCCACTGACCCAATTTACCATATGCCCGTGTTCTCTGCTTCCATGGCCAGGGCACGATACGAGCAGATTTTGCGGTTCATGCACTTCAACGGCAATGAACTCTGTCAACCTCGTGGAGACCCTGAATACGATCGGCTCTACAAAATTCGGCCCCTCGTAAACCACTTCAACCAACGTTTTGCAGACTTGTTTACTCCCCATCAAGTTGTCTGCGTTGATGAGTCCCTGATTACATTTTTTGGCCGCTTGTCATTCAAACAGTACCTTCCCAGCAAGCGTGCCAGATACGGGGTCAAGATGTATAAGCTCTGTGACAGGGCCACAGGCTATACATGTATTTTTTTGGTTTACGAGGGCAAAGATAGTCACGTAGAGCCGACAAACTGCCCTGACTACATAGGAAGTGCTGGCAAGATAGTGTGGGACTTGGTGTCACCCTTATTCGGAAAGGGGTGCCATTTATATGTGGCCAATTATTACACGAGCGTGCCACTTTTTAGTCACCTTTTTGATCATCAAATTGGAGCATGCGGCACTGTGCAACCTAATCGCCGGGGCTTTCCCCAGCGGCTTGTAGATTCCCGTCTTAGGCTGGAGGAGAGAGCCTGCTTGCAGTGTAATAATTTGCTCGCTATGAAGTGGAGGGACAATAAGAATGTTTTCGTTCTTACCTCCCTTCATGCAGACACGACAGTCCAAATTATTACGGCGACTGGTGTTGTGGAGAAACCACTCTGTGTCCACGAATATAACCAAAATATGGGAGGGGTGGACCTCAACGACCAGTTGTTGGCGCCCTACCTAATTGCCCGTAAGGCCAGACGCTGGTACAAAAAAGTGTCTGTATACTTATTTCAATTGGCTTTGCTGAATGCTCATGTGCTATACAGAGCTTCAGGACGGACTGGATCCTTCCTTAAATTCCAGGAAGAGATTGTCAGAGCCCTTCTGTATCCAGACGGTGCTCCACCTCACCTTCCCCAACCAAATGCAGTAAGCTGGCTGCATGAGAGGCATTTTCCTTATGTCCTCCAGAGTACCCCTACCCAACGAGCCCCCCAAAGAAAATGTCGTGTCTGCAGAAAGTGCGGATTTAGGCGTGACACCCGGTATTATTGGCCCTCCTGTCCTGGCAATCCTGGTCTTTGCATTGGTGAATGTTTTGAGCGCTACCATACACTAGTTGAGTTTTAGCGTAGGGTACAGCATTGCACAGACTAGGACACACTTTCACAGGGTCTCCCAAGATGCCATCGCATTTTGAGAGACCCACCTTGACAGCAACAGCGTTTACTCCCATGATACATAAAGCCGTGACTCCAGCGCTGTCGGAGGTGATTTCACCACCACAGTTACATACTTCAGCATATATGCCGAAGCGTGGGGGCAGCAGTGGGTGGAGGAGCGATTTGCTCCTGCCTTTTGTGGGAGGATGCCCCCATGCTTCGGCATATATATATTTTAGGTAGGCACAGGTTGCGTTAAATGTTTTATTTTTTACTATGTTTTTTTTTGTATTTGCTTTGCAGGTATGGTAAATATTACTGTTATACTGTAATGTTACTTTGTTTTTTGTTAACCATCATTTGCTTAGCAGGTACGCCATTCAGTTGCAGCGCGGATTTATTTATCTTGACAGCAACAGTGTTTGCTCCCACGATACATAAAGCCGTGACTCCAGCGCTGTCGAAGGTGATTTCACCACCACAGTTACATACTTCAGCATATATGCTGAAGCGTGGGGGCAGCAGTGGGTGGAGGAGTGATTTGCTCCGGCCTTTTGCGGGAGGATGCCCCCATGCTTCGGCATATATAAACGGTGCATGTATACCCATCATTAGAAGTGGGTGGATGAAGGGAGGTATCTAATGGTGGGCATACCCACCGATCAATATCTTTTTTCGTTCAGCCCACAGGCTGCATGTAAAAAAAATTTTACACTATATGCCCAACAAGGACCAGCAACGTACTGGTATGTTGCTGGACTTTGAGGGGTTATACCAGAATGATGCCTGCAGGTTTAGGTATCATCTTGGTATCATTCTTTTCAGCCAGCGGTCGGCTTTCATGTAAAAGCAATCCTAGCGGCTAATTAGCCTCTAGACTGCTTTTACAAGCAGTGGGAGGGAATGACCACCCCCCCACCGTCTTCCATGTTTTTCTCTGGCTCTCCTGTCCCAACAGGGAACCTGAGAATGCAGCCGGTGATTCAGCCAGCTGACCATAGAGCTGATCAGAGACCAGAATTACTCTAAACATCTCTATGGCCTAAGAAACCGGAAGCTACGAGCATTTCATGACTTAGATTTTGCGGATGTAAACAGCGCCATTGGGAAATTGGGAAAGTATTTTATCACACCAATCTTGGTGTGGTCAGATGCTTTGAGGGCAGAGGAGAGATCTAGGGTCTAATAGACCCCAATTTTTTCAAAAAAGAGTAACTGTCACTACCTATTGCTATCATAGGGGATATTTACATTCCCTGAGATAACAATAAAAATGATTTAAAAAAATAAAAATGAAAGGAACAGTTTAAAAATAAGATAAAAAAGCAAAAAAAAAAAGCAAAAAAAAAAAAAAGCACCCCTGTCCCCCCCTGCAAACGCAAGCGTCGGTCTGGCGTCAAATGTAAACAGCAATTGCACCATGCACGTGAGGTATCACCGCGAAGGTCAGATCGAGTGCAGTAATTTTAGCAGTAGACCTCTTCTGTAAATCTAAAGTGGTAACCTATAAAGGCTTTTAAAGGCTTTTAAAAATGTATTTAGTTTGTCGCCACTGCACGTTTGTGTGCAATTTTAAAGCATGTCATGTTTGGTATCCATGTACTTGGCCTAAGATCATCTTTTTTATTTCATCCAACATTTGGGAAATATAGTGTGTTTTAGTGCATTAAAATTTTAAAAAGTGTGTTTTTTCCCAAAAAAATGTGTTTGAAAAATCGCTGCGCAAATACTGTGTGAAAAAAAAATGAAACACTCACCATTTTAATCTTTAGGGCATTTGCTTTAAAAATATATATAATGTTTGGGGGTTCAAAGTAATTTTCTTGCAAAAAAAAATAATTTTTTCATGTAAACAAAAAGTGTCAGAAAGGGCTTTGTCTTCAAGTGGTTAGAAGAGTGGGTGATGTGTGACATAAGCTTCTAAATGTTGTGCATAAAATACCAGGACAGTTCAAAACCCCCCCAAATGACTCCATTTTGGAAAGTAGACACCCCAAGCTATTTGCTGAGAGGCATGTCGAGTCCATGGAATATTTTATATTGTGACACAAGTTGCGGAAAAAAGACAAATTTTTTTTTTTTTTTTTGCACAACGTTGTCACTAAATGATATATTGCTCAAACATGCCATGGGAATATGTGAAATTACACCCCAAAATACATTCTGTTGCTTCTCCTGAGTACGGGGATACCACATGTTTAGGACTTTTTGGGAGCCTAGTCGCGTACGGGACCCCGAAAACCAAGCACCGCCTTCAGGCTTTCTAAGGGCGTAAATTTTTGATTTCACTCTTCACTGCCTATCACAGTTTTGGAGGCCATGGAATGCCCAGATGGCAACCCCCCCCCCCCCCAAATGACCCCATTTTGGAAAATAGACACCCCAAGCTATTTGCTGAGAGGTATAGTGAGTATTTTGCAGACCTTAGACACCCCAAGCTATTTGCTGAGAGGTATAGTGAGTATTTTGCAGACCTCACTTTTTGTCACAAAGTTTTGAAAATTGAAAAAAGAAAAAAAAATACATTTTTCTTGTCTTTCTTCATTTTCAAAAACAAATGAGAGCTGCAAAATACTCACCATGCCTCTCAGCAAATAGCTTGGGGTGTCTACTTTCCAAAATGGGGTCATTTTGGGGGGTTTTGTGCTATCTTGGCATTTTATGGCCTTCTGTGATAGGTAGTGAGGAGTAAAATCAAAAATTTACGCCCTTAGAAATCCTGAAGGCGGTGATTGGATTTCGGGGCCCCGTATGAAGCTAGGCTCCCAAAAAGTCCCACACATGTGGTATGCCCGTACTCAGGAGAAGCAGCAGAATGTATTTTGGGGTGTAATTCCACATATGCCCATGGCATGTGTGAGCAATATATCGTTTAGTGACAACTTTGTGCAAAAAAATAAAAGTTTGTCATTTTCCTGCAAGTTGTGGCAAAATATAAAATATTCCATGGACTCAACATGCCTCTCAGCAAATAGCTTGGGGTGTCTACTTTCCAAAATGGGGTCAATTGGGGGGGTTTTGTGCCATCTTGGCATTTTATGGCCTTCAAAACTGTGATAGGTAGTGAGGAGTGAAATCAAAAATTTACGCCCTTAGAAATCCTGAAGGCGGTGCTTGGTTTTCGGGGCCCCGTACGCGGCTAGGCTCCCAAAATGTCCCACACATGTGGTATCCCCATACTCAGGAGAAGCAGCTAAATGTATTTTGGGGTGCAATTCCACATATGCCCATGGCCTGTGTGAGCAATATATCATTTAGTGACAACTTTGTGCAAAAAAAAAAATTTGTCACTTTCCCGCAACTTGTGTCAAAAAATAAAATATTCCATGGACTCAATATGCCTCTCAGCAAATAGCTTGGGGTGTCTACTTTCCAAAATTGGGTCATTTGGGGGGGGGGGGGTTGTGCCATCTGGGCATTTTATGGCCTTCAAAACTGTGATAGGTAGTGAGGAGTGAAATCAAAAATTTACGCCCTTAGAAATCCTGAAGGCAGTGATTGGTTTTCGGGGCCCCGTATGCGGCTAGGCTCCCAAAAAGTCCCACACATGTGGTATCCCCATACTTAGGAGAAGCAGCTGAATGTATTTTAGGGTGCAATTCCACATATGCCCATGGCCTGTGTGAGCAATATATCATTTAGTGACAACTTTTTGTACATTTTTTTTTTTTCATTATTCAATCACTTGGGACAAAAAAAAATAAATATTCAATGGGCTCAACATGCCTCTCAGCAATTTCCTTGGGGTGTCTACTTTCCAAAATGGGGTCATTTGGGGGGGTTTTGTACTGCCCTGCCATTTTAGCACCTCAAGAAATGACATAGGCAGTCATAAACTAAAAGCTGTGTAAATTCCAGAAAATGTACCCTAGTTTGTAGACGCTATAACTTTTGCGCAAACCAATAAATATACGCTTATTGACATTTTTTTTACCAAAGACATGTGGCCAAATACATTTTGGCCTAAATGTATGACTAAAATTCAGTTTATTGGATTTTTTTAATAACAAAAAGTAGAAAATATCATTTTTTTTCAAAGTTTTCGGTCTTTTTCCATTTATAGCGCAAAAAATAAAAACGGCAGAGGTGATCAAATGCCATCAAAAGAAATCTCTATTTGTGGGAAGAAAAGGACGCAAATTTCGTTTGGGTACAGCATTGCATGACCACGCAATTAGCAGTTAAAGCGACGCAATGCCAAATTGTAAAAAGTGCTCTGGTCAGGAAGGGGGTAAATTCTTACGGGGCTGAAGTGGTTAAGACAACTGTGTCTTAGCATTAAAACAACTATACGACCTCCTATCCTCGGTCCGACTTCCGTCACTCTCCTCCACCCATCGTAAAACCATGGAACGTCCCATTCTATCTGCTACAAAATTCCTTAAACCGTGTAAAAGACCGGGCCCAGATGGATTTTCTGCCACCTATTACAAGAAATTCATTGCTTTCTCTACTCCCCTCCTTCAAGAGGCATACAACTCACTTCTTTCAGGTCAGTCCTTCCATGCAGAATCCCTCACAGCAGCAATTTCCATGATCCCTAAACCAAACACGGATGATGCCACCTGGTCTAACTATAGACCGATATCTATTCTAAACTTAGATATTAAATCTTGACAAAAATTCTTTCAATGCGCCTAAACGGGTTTATAGGCACACTCATTCACAAAGACCAGACTACCCCAAACTTACTGACCACTCTTTCTCTCTTTGGATGACTATCCGGCCTTCACATTAACATCTTTTGAGCCAACTACCCGCCTATGCTAACACACTTCTCCTTCCTTATGTCTAAATGGTCATCCTTGCCCCTGGCCTGGATGGGCAGAACAACATTAGTAAAGATGTCCATTCTCCCTAAAATCCTCTACCTCTTTTGAGTACGGTCCCCTCTTACTACCTACATATCCTACAGAGAAAAACTTTACTCTTCATATGGGGAAAAATCAAACCCTGCCTACCCAAACAAACTCTCTACACTCCCCGTATAAGAGGAGGACTAAGTGTACTTAACTTTACAAAATATTACCATGCTGCACAGCTAGCACAACTTCCTAAATACCACGCCACCAAAGAAACACCCTTATGGGTAGCGCTCGAAGCAGTAGACTGCGACCCACTCTCTACAGCCAACCTTTTCTGGCTAGCACCCTCACATTGACGTGGCATCACCAACCCCATCACCAAACACAGCCTAACAATATAGGATAGACTCAAACATCACAAGATGATTATAATATCTTTTTTATTGCAGTGAAATTTTATCTGGAATTTTTTTTTGCTATCACCCTCCTGTCTTGCTGCCTGTCAGAGGTGCCAGAATCACAGACGCGGCTGGACAGAATTACAATTTTTTTTGGCAGATAATACAGTTCACATATGCATATTTGAGCTGTGTATCTAGCGTTTTGCCTGGCGCTCAACCTATATACAGAGAACAAGACTATTGTGCATGTCCCACTACGCAATACTGTTGGTTAACACAGGAGCTCAACTACTGCAGAAGATTTCCAAGATGCATTTGTTATCAGAGATCAACAGCTACAAGTATATTTTGATCTAAATATTGTATATACTTATAGTATAAATGCTTATGGAATGACGCAATTAAATGAATGTTAGAATAACGGCTGTCAACTTCAAATAAAAGCTAACCTTTAATAAATAGCTTTAGGTACCAAAGAGATAGCCACACAAGCTACCTAAATCACGACTGAAAGAAAAAAAAAAAAAAAAGAAACTGCCTAGCGATTCAAGTTATTCATATGAAAGACATGTGGATTTTTTTCCCAGTGCATTAATAATAACTGAATTGAAAAGTAAAGGTTTGAGAGGAGAAGAGAGCAGACATTGCTGTTTCCCTAAGCCTCAACAGTTCTCTTTGGCCAGCCACTCCAACCTGCCTGTGATTGATAGCTGGCCTTTTGTTTAGCCTGCACACACACTTTCCCTCCATTTGCTTTCTCTCATAGAAAATAGGACTTTTCTTTCAACTCTCATGCCTGCAAAGAACCCATTCTCATGGGGTGGGAGGTGGAGAGGACAGAGAATTGAAGCTTCATTCCAAAGCACTTTAGAAATGTTTTTGTTTTCTGCATGGAAAGGCTTTGTGTTGCTTTCACCTCACTTCCCTCGCGTGTCTGAACTAAAGAATGTTATAAGGCCTGTTATAAGGTAGCAGAGATAAAGTACAGGGGGATGGGCCCACTGAGAATTTGACAGAAAACTTAGAAAGCTGAGAAAAAAAACAATGTGTAAATTACCTTGAAACTTCAGACTCAGAATTAGGAATGCCACATCATACACCTCATAGTCAAAATATTTCGACCGAGCCAGGGTATTTGTGTTTTTGCTGCATTGAGCACATAAATGAGCACAGAGGGATAACAGGGTTATATTGAAACCTATCAGTAATTCAGTAATGTAGGGCAAAGTGCAATAACTGAAAGCAATCATATCAATGGAATCAATTTCAACAAACAGTATTGTGGTAACAAATCAGGCAAACTGCAGGTGGTAGGCTTTTTAAAGTTACACGTATCCCTAATTTCTGCAATTATAACATTGCATTCAACCTAAACTTTGAACACAACCTTTCCCCCCCTCCAGCAAAGAAAATAGTTTTGAAAATGGTCTATGGCAGGAGTGTCAATCTCAATTTCATAGAGGGCCGCATAAGCATTATGGTTGCCCTCAAAGTGTATCTGTAAACCTACATAAATCTTTCCAAGGCTTTTTTTTTGCAGAGAATAGGTACAGGAACTCAATTACGCCCCCCCCCCCCCATACACTGAACCCCAATGAATGGTTGGTAAGGCCAAATTGCCCCTATATTGGATCTTATAGGGGCAATAAATACCAGGAGTGCATTAGGTGTGGAGTTTAGGGATGCTCTATGTATAGAGTGCAAAGTTCATGGGTTCACTTTGTACAGAGTGCAGTTTCAGGGGGTGCCACATACACAGAATGCAGTTTAATGTGTGCCCTATGCATAGAGTTATATACAGAGTACAAAATTCAGGTGTAAGCTATGTATAGAGTACCAGCACCCAGCTCTTTTAGCTCTCTTTCTGACACAAATCATGAATCAGACAGAGACAGTTAAATCACACTTGTTTAATAATAAAAGTAAATAGAACAAACGTAGTCAAAAAATAGCCAAAGTTCAGTAACCGGAATGGATAGTAAGACAAGCCAAAAAGTCAGGAAGCCAGAGATCAGCGTAGTGGAACAGCAAGCAGGATCTGGAGCCAGAAGGAATGTCAGCCAAGCAAGTATTTAACGGGAATGCAGGAGATAGTCTCTGTGATGTTGACCAAGGCGAAGGCAGAGATCATCTGGGCTGGACGGCTTAAGTAGGCAGGACTGACAAGCAGGATATCATCAACAGGTGAGTTACCATGGAGAGATAGGAGCTAACAATTAGCCCACAGCTGAGCGGCCAGCTCAGAGGAAGGAAAGGCTGAGCCCACCCCTGACAGTATCCCCTCCTCGACGACCATTCCCCCTCGGAAGACCACCAGGCTTGAGGGGAAAACGTCTATGGAAATCACGGTGGAGGACAGCATACGATCAGGAGGAATCATGGAGGAAAATGGTCGTGACAAAGCGTCAGCACTTACATTCTTAGTACCGGGTAGGGATGAGCCGAACACCCCCCTGTTCGGTTCGCACCAGAACATGCGAACAGGAATAAAGTTCGTTCGAACACGCGAACACCGTTAAAGTCTATGGAACACGAACATGAATAATCAAAAGTGCTAATTTTAAAGGCTTATATGCAAGTTATTGTCATAAAAAGTGTTTGGGGACCTGGGTCCTGCCCCAGGGGACATGGATCAATGCAAAAAAAAGTTTTAAAAACGGCCGTTTTTTCAGGAGCAGTGATTTTAATAATGCTTAAAGTCAAACAATAAAAGTGTAATATCCCTTTAAATTTCGTAGCTGGGGGGTGTCTATAGTATGCCTGTAAAGGGGCGCATGTTTCCCATGTTTAGAACAGTCTGACAGCAAAATTACATTTCGAAGGAAAAAAGCCATTTAAAACTACTCGCGGCTATTGCATTGCCGGTCCGACAATACACATAGAAGTTCATTGATAACAACGGCATGGGAATTCCCCACAGGGGAACCCCGAACCAAAATTTTTAAAAAAATGACGTGGGGGTCCCCCTAAATTCCATACTAGGCCCTTCAGGTCTGGTATGGATATTAAGGGGAACCCCGGCCAAAATTTAAAAAAAAAATGATGTGGGGGTCCCCCTAAATTCCATACCAGACCCTTATCCGAGCACGTAACCTGGCAGGCCACAGGAAAAGAGGGGGGGACGAGAGAGCAGCCCCCCTCCCTCCTGAACCGTACCAGGCCACATGCCCTCAACATTGGGAGGGTGCTTTGGGGTAGCCCCCCAAAACACCTTGTCCCCATATTGATGAGGACAAGGGCCTCATCCCCACAACCCAGGCCAGTGGTTGTGGGGGTCTGCAGGCAGGGGGCTTATCAGAATCTGGAAGCCCCCTTTAACAAGAGGACCCCCAGATCCCGCCCCCCATTCGAATTTGCCGCGAACACCCCAAATTGTTCGCTGTTCCGCGAACTTGAGAACAGCCAATGTTCGAGTCGAACATGAGTTTGACTCGAACTCGAAGCTTATCCCTAGTACCGGGCAAGAATGAGACAATGTAATTGAAACTTGACAAGAAAAGAGCCCATCACGCCCTTCTGGGAGAGAGGCGTTTAGCCTCAGACAAGAATGTGCGATTCTTATGGTCAGTAAGAATGAGAACTGGCACAGTGGTACCTTCAAGGAGATGTCTTCATTCTTTCAAGGCTAAAATGATCGCTAACAGCTCTCTGTCACCAATCTCGTAATTGCACTCCGCAGGTAACAATTTCTTGGAAAAGTAGCCACAAGGATGCATAGCACTCTCAGAGGTAGGACGTTGAGACAGAAAGGTGCCAACTCCAATCTCAGAAGCATCAACCTCAAGGATAAAAGATAATGTAGGATCAGGATCTCTGTGGGTTACCATCCTTTCTGGTCATATCAGTCAGGAGCTTGACCAGAGACAAGAAGTTACAAATAAACTTCCAATAATAGTTGGCAAAGCCAAGAAAACGCTGCAGAGGATGTAAACCCACGGGTCGGGGCCACGGTAGGACTTTCGAAAGTTTCTCTGGGTCCATCGAAAAACCAGCAGTGGAAATGACATAACCCAGGAATTTAACCTGTTCACGATGGACATCTGTGTGGAGGCTCTCCAGGGACTTGGAAAATATGAGTATATCGTCGAGATAAACCATCATACATAACTGCAACAAATCTCAGAGAACATCATCAATAAATTCCTGGAAAACTGCCGGGGCGTTACAAAGGCCAAAAGGCATTATGAGGTACTCATAATGGCCTATTTTGGTATTAAACGCAGTTTTCCACTCGTTGCCCTCCCTAATCCTCACGAGATTGTATGCCCCTCTCAAATCAAGCTTTGTGAAAACCGTTGCTCCCTTGAGGTGGTCAAATAACTCTGTAATCAACTGAATCGGATAGGCATTCTTAATCATGAAACGATTGAGACCCCTATAATCAATACAAGGTCTCAGGCCACCACTCTTCTTCTTCACAAAGAAGAAACCAGCACCAGCAAGAGACAAGGATTTGCGGATGAAACCTCAAGAAAGTGCATCTGCAATATACTGCTCAGGGGTGGACTGACAACTCATGGGGCCCCCGGGAAATAGAAGATCATGGGGCCCCCTGTGTCTCCGTCCACATGCAAGCCGCACCTACACAAAGCCCCACTTACATGGGGCACACAGTAAGGCACATCACATGGCACACAGCAGAGCACGGGGCACATCATGGGGCACAGGGCATGGGGCACACAGTAGGGCACATCACAGGACACATAATGGGGCACCCAGCAGGGTTTTTTATGCTGTACACATCAGGGCACATTATTGAGCACAGCATGGTGCATCACAGAGGGTACAGGGCACATCAGTGGGTACACAGCGGGGCACATCACAGAGCACATCAGGAGATACACAGCAGGGAGCGTGCCGCACATCACAGGGCATGTGGCAAATAGTAGGGCACACAGCAGGGCACACAGTAGGGCACATCCTTGGGAACAGGACGCAGGCGGTACACATCAGGGCACACATCCCAGGGCATGGGGCACACAAAGCACATTACAGGGCACACAGTAGAGCACAACAGGCGGTACACAGCAGGGCACATCACAAGGCACATCACAGGGCAAGGGGCACAGAGTAGGGCACATAAGGGGGTACACTAGCAGGGCACATCACAGGCCATGGGGCACGCAGTAGGGCAAATAGCAGGGCACAAACCAAAACACAGGGCACACAGTAGAGCACTGGGATCCTCCAGACTTAACACAGTGTCTTTCAGGGTAGCCATCAGGGGGGAAGGCGACACAGTGGGGGTGGAGGACACAGGGAGACACCATGGGGGGGGGTTGGAGGGCACGGGGGACACTGTAGGTGGGTGGAGGGCACAGGGGGACACTGTGTGTGAGTGGCACAGGGAGACACCATGGGGGGGATGGAAGACACAGGGGGACACTGTGGGGGGTGAAGGGCACAGGGAGATACTGTGGGGAGGTGGAGGGCACAGGGGGACACTGTGGGGAGGTGGGGGGCACAGGGGGACACTGTGGGGGGGTGGAGGGCACTGTGGGGGGGAGGTGGAGGGCACAGGGGGGCACTGTGGGGAGGTGGGGGGCACAGGGGGACACTGTGGGGAGGTGGAGGGCACAGGGGGACACTGGGGAGGTGGGGGGCACAGGGGGACACTGTGGGGGGGGTGGAGGGCACAGGGGGGCACTGTGGGGAGGGGGGAGGTGGAGGGCACAGGGGGGCACTGTGGGGGGCACAGGGGGACACTGTGGGGAGGTGGGGGCACAGGGGTACACTGTGGGGAGGTGGAGGGCACAGGGGGACACTGTGGGGAGGTGGAGGGCACAGGGGGGCACTGTGGGGAGGTGGAGTGCACAGGGGACACTGTGGGGAGGTGGAGGGCACAGGGGGACACTGTGGGAGGTGGGGGGGCACAGGGGGACACTGTGGGGAGGTGGAGGGCACAGGGGGACACTGTGGGAAGGTGGGGGGGCACAGGGGGACACTGTGGGGAGGTGGAGGGCACAGGGGGGCACTGTGGGGAGGGGGGAGTACAAGGGGGCACTGTGGGGGGCACATGGGGACACTGTGGGGAGGTGGGGGGGCACAGGGGGGCACTGTGGGGAGGTGAGGGCACAGGGGGACACTGTGGGGAGGTGGGGGGGCACAGGGGGACACTGTGGGGAGGTGGAGGGCACAGGGGGACACTGTGGGGAGGTGGAGGGCACAGGGGGGCACTGTGGGGAGGGGGGAGGTGGGGGGCACAAGGGGGCACTGTGGGGAGGTGGGGGGCACATGGGGACACTGTGGGGAGGTAGGGGGGCACAGGGGATCACTGTGGGGAAGTGGGGGGCACTGTGGGGAGGTGGGGGGCACAGGGGGACACTGTGGGGAGGTGGAGGGCACAGGGGGACACTGTGGGGAGGTGGGGGGCACAGGGGGACACTGTGGGGAGGTGGAGGGCACAGGGGGACACTGTGGGGAGGTGGGGGGGCACAGGGGGACACTGTGGGGAGGTGGGGGGCACAGGGGGACACTGTGGGGAGGTGGGGGGCACAGGGGGACACTGTGGGGAGGTGGGGGGCACAGGGGGACACTGTGGGGAGGTAGGGGGCACAGGAGGACACTGTGGGGAGGTGGGGGGTACAGGGGGACAATGTGGGGAGGTGGAGGGCACTGTGGGGAGCACAGGGGGGCACTGTGGGGAGGTGGGGGCACAGGGGGTTACTGTGGGGAGGTGGGGGGCACAGGGGGACACTGTGGGGAGGTGGGGGTCACTGTGGGGCACAGGGGGACACTGTGGGGAGGTGGGGGTCACTGAAGGGAGGTGGGGGGCACAGGGGGTCACTGTGGGGGGTGGAGGGCACAGGGGGACACTGTGGGGAGGTGGGGGGCACAGGGGGACACTGTGGGGGCACAGGGGGACACTGTGGGAAGGTGGGGGTCACTGTGGGGAGGTGGGGGGCACAGGGGGACACAGTGGGGAGGTGGGGGTCACTGTGGGGAGGTGGGGGGCACAGGGGGTCACTGTGGGGAGGTGGGGGCACAGGGGGACACTGTGGGTGGGAAGCTGTGCAGCAACTTTCTAATAGCAGCACGTGGTACAAGCTGCTGCACTTTCCTTCCTACATGCAGAGTAGCGCGGGAAGCGGCTGTATACAGACCTCTCGTGATGCGCTCCTCCTCCTCCTCGCCGGCCCCTCCTCTTTTCTGTCCGTCCGAGGTGATGACAGATACAAGCACCTGGGGTGGACGGGAGGGAAGGAGGGGCCGGCGGGGAGGAGGAGGAGCGCATCGCGAGCTGTGTGTATACACTGCAGTCTCTTAGCAGTGAGCAGGGACCCGATCAGCCCGTCAATCACAGCTAGCTGACGGGTAGATCGGGTCCCGAAGTGGAAGCTGCCATGGGGCCCCCTACTGGCCACGGGCCCTCGGTCAGCGTCCGAACTGCCCGATGGTCAGTCCGCCCCTGATACTGCTCCATGGCCTTATCCTACAAGACCGACAAAGGGTAAACCCAGCCATGTGGGGGCACCAGGTTGAAGGTCAATTGCGCAATAATACGACCGGTATGGAGGCGAACTATCAGCTTGACCTTTGTCAAAGACATCACTAAAATCGCTGTGCAAGAGGTGCATAGGACCTTGGCTACCTTCTGGAAGCATGTCTTACTGCATTGTGACTTGGAATTGGATTATCTCATGGTGAAGAGACCCTACAGCCATGGACAATGAAACCGTCTAATGAGTCACATGGGCAGGCTGTAGAGGTCTCCCATCAAGAGCCTGAATGGCAAGTGGAGTGTCACGCAGCTGCAGTGGAATCAAGTGCTTTGATACAAAGGCAGCATCAATAAACAGGCCTGCAGCCCCAGAGTCGATTAGAGCCTGTATCTCGACGGATGACTCAGCCCAGGAAAGGGTAACCAAAACCAGGGGCTTATCCTTCTGGATAACCGAGGACGAAACAACGTCACCTAAGGTCTGTCCCTGACAGGACCTCAAGGTTCAGGTGTTCCCTGGACAGGTAGCACAAGACTTCAAAAAGTGATCTGCTTGGCCACAAGGGTTCTCACATCTGCAGAGAGACGCATGAAGCCCAAGTGCATGGGTTCACCTTCACTGACTGACTCGGTATCAGGAGGCATGGGAGGTGAGGGAGGCAAGGGTGGGACTGCAAAGCTCAGAGACAAATGTACAGGAGGCTTCCACAAGCACTCCTTAAAAAAAGAATCTTTCTCTGAGTCTGGAGTCAATGAAGATGACAAATGTGATCAACTTCTCCAGCTCAGTGGGTATATCTCAGGCTACTATCTCATCCTTGATGGTATCCGAGAGACCATGAAAAAATACAGCCATGAGGGCCTCATTGCTCCAAGCAAACTCTGCTGCCAGAGTACGCAATTCAATGGTGTAATTGGCAACAGTTATCGTACTCTGTTTGATGGACATGAGGCACTTGGCAGCAGAAGCGGAGCGTGTGGGAATGTCAAATACCCTTTTAAAAGAAGCCACAAGCTCAGGGTAACGCAAGACAACAGGTTTGTGCATCTCCCATAGAGGGTTTGCCCAGGCCAAGGCTCTCTCAGAAATCAAAGATATCATGAAACCTACTTTGCTTCTGTCCGTGGGAAATGCCTGGGGCAGCATCTCAAAGTATATCTCAACCTGGTTGAGAAACCCTCTGCATTGGACAGGATCGCCCTTAAATCGCTGGGGAAGCGGAGTGGAACCAGACATACCTCTTATAGAGGTAATACTCAAGGAAGGTGCCTGCACAGAGCCTGGAGCAGCAGCAGGGATGGCCTGCAACACAGGTAGTATCGGAGAAGCCACAGTTAGCCGTAAACCCAGGTGAGCCGTGTGACTCGTTTGTAACGCCATGGCAAACTGATCCATGCGGTGATCCTGCTCATCCAATCTGGAAAAAGTATTACCAACAAGTGGATTGAGTGCATCTTCTGAATTCATGGCCTTCGCCTACCGTCAGAAACCATGAATCAGACCAAGATAGAAGTACAGTTAAATAACACTTGTTTAATAATAAAAGTAAATAGAACAAACAGTCAAAACATAGCCAAAAATTTGGTAACTGGAACGGATAGTCAGACAAGTCAGAAAGTCAGGAAGACAGAGATCAGCGTAATAGAACAGCAAGCAGGATCTGGAGCCAGAAGGAATGTCATCCAAGCAAGTCTTCAACAGGAATTCAGGAGATAGTCTCTGTGATGTTGACCAAGGCGAAGGCAGTGATCATCTGGGCTGGACGGCTTAAGTAGGCAGGACTGACAAGCAGGATATCATCAACAGGTGAGTTACCGTGGAGAGATAGGAGCTAACAATTAGCCCACAGCTGAGCGGCCAGCTCAGAGGAAGGAAGGGCTGAGCCCACCCCTGACAGTATCCCCTCCTCGACGACCCCTCCCCCTCGGAAGACCACCAGGCTTGAGGGGAAAACGTCTATGGAAATCACGGTGGAGGACAGCATACGATCAGGAGGAATCATGGAGGAAAATGGTCGTGACAAAGCGTCAGCACTTACATTCTTAGTTCTGGGTAGGGATGAGCCGAACACCCCCCTGTTCGGTTCGCACCATCATCAACAGGTGAGTCACTGTGGAGAGATAGGAGCTGGAAATTAGCCGACAGCTGAGCTGCCAGCTCAGAGGAAGGAAGGGCTGAGCTCGGCCCTGACACTTTTATAGGCTGTTCACATCTCACTTTTACCCCTCCTCGGCTCTGACCTCTGCACAACTCTCCCTCATCCCACATCTCTGCAGATGCCTCCTTCTTCTACAGGCCTTACCCCCCAAGCTTACCTCCATCTCACTTTTTCAAAAAAATACATGGCTCTAGTACCTCTCCACAGTGTAAACAGTTCCACCTTTCTTTTTCACTTGCAGCAAGATCATTGGTTGACTTTTGTGAGCCTGGGCACAGATGGGGATCAGTGCTGCCTACCACATAATTGATGCCCCATTCCACCTATGAACACACTGCACCTGTATCTGCATCTGCCTTGTCCCACCATGAGTGCAGGGCAGGCCAGGACCTGTTAGAGCCCCTGAGAGAAATGCTGTCCTTGTAAACACAGAAGGCTTCTGTGTTTACAAGTGACAGTGGTGAGCAGAGAGCAGAGGGTGAGAGCTGGTGGTGGCAGAATGGAGCTCCACCATGTTCCGGCTGAAAAAAAGCCCAGGGTAAGAAGGTCACATGAAATGGCCTGGCAGGCCAGATTCAGCCCATGGGCCTTGTGTTTGATACATGTGGTCTATGGCATAAATTAAACAAATGATTCTCTTATCCATGAGTACTATTTTGGAAGAAGATAATTACAGGTCTAGAATGGAATAAAAATAATCACCAGTAGAATAAAAAAGATCACCAGTACCCCACAGATGAACCTAAGGGAACAACATTTTAATTTAAGAGCAATTCAACCTATGTAAACAAAGTTTACAACAATTTACAAAGTAACACATATGGCATGGGGCAAAGAAGTCACCACATTAAATGTGTAAGTAGATCTCCAGACCATGTCTATTGACACAGATGCCGCAGATACTGTAGGATAACATACACAACATTCCTTCTCTGATGTGACTATAATTTCCACTTTTAAAGCTTTAGACAATTAAAAGGGAGCCAACTCCCTTTTTAACAGAACAGCAAACCAACTACAGCTGAAATGGTATTCCATTACCACAACTTTATACTAAAGCTGGCCATACATGGATCGAAATTTATTCTGGTCAGCAGAGACCAGACAAATTTCGATTCATGTGTGGCCACTGTGGTTAAAGAACAGAAATCAATCTACCGATTGACTCCTGTTCAACCTCCCTGTCTGTATTTTCTCACGAGATCACTACTGCAAGCAGTAGCCTGCAGGGCTGATCTGTGTATTCTGATGGTTGGGAGTCTCTCTGCTGTCGAAATATAATGACACAGCAGAGAGGATTCCTGCATCTACATTGAATGTGTGGATGGGGAATAGGGTCAAGTGTTTTAGTTCAATCCGCTGGTTGAATGAGAAAAACTGTCCCATGTACATGTCCATAAAACTGATGTTCTCAAAATGGAGTACTGTTTCATCTCCAGTCCACCTCAAGAACTTGAAGTGGGTCAGACTTTTGGGGGATTAGGAGTGAGAAGTTTTCACATGGCCGCTACTCCCCTGCATGTATGTACGTACATGCATGCACGTGTGTGCTTTTTATCACATAACCAGGGAGGGATGTCTTGTTCCGACACATCCTGGTGGCGGTCAATTGCATACACGTATTTGTGTTTATGCAGACACACTTTTAGATTTTCACATATTTTTAAGGATGCATTTATGATTTTGTGTACACATTGATGTTTAATTTTGACTAAATGTTTCAATGGGTGTTTGGTAGATACATGGGCATAGTGTGTCACACATTGATGTAAAAGTACCTTACACTTTACATGTATTATAGAATGCATTGGGGGGATCTGTTGTAGTTTATTTATTGGACCATGGGGCCATGAAGTATTTTGAACTTGAGCTCTTCATTTATCATTTATTTACTAATTCCACCCTTGCATGGGTTAATCCACATATATTTTGTCTACTCTGATCGCCTCCATGCCCATTCTTCCTTTTCATGTGTGTGAAAGTTTTTGAGGACTACACCTAACTGAAATCTAGATTAGACACAATTGGTCAGGTGACCAGTAATTTATGTGTATAAAAGATATATTGGGGTCAGTAGTCCTACAGCTATAACTAAGTGCCACTAACGGTGCGAAATGCGTCAGTTTCATCTGTACCTGTGCCTCTGTTGGTGTATGGACTAAGTTTTATCAATAAAGGCATTATATCAGAGTGCGGCTGTCCTACTTGATTTCTCTTGTTATTGTCTTTGCTGAGCCAGCACCATCCATCTCCTGAAACACAAGGGTAGTGTGAACACGGGCTATCACCTGGAGCGGTAATCCTTTTGAACTTTGCCATTTGGGCATGGAGTTCACAAGAGCTTCACAGGTTGCCACTGGAGTCCTCTTCTGCTCCTCCATGACGACATCACGGAGCTGGTGAATGTTAGAGACCTTGCGCTCCTCCACCTTCCGTTTGAGGATGCCCCACAGGTGCTCAATAGGGTTTAGGTCTGGAGACATGCTTGACCAGTCCATCACCTTTACCCTCAGCTTCTTTAGCAAGGCAGTGGTCGTCTTGGAGGTGTGTTTGGGGTCATTATCGTGTTGGAATACTGCCCTGCGGCCCAGTCTCTGAAGGGAGGGGATCATGCTCTGCTTCAGTATGTCACAGTACATGTTGGCATTCATGGTTCCCTCAATGAACTGTAGCTCCACAGTGCTGGCAGCACTAATGCAGCCCCAGACCATGACATTCCCACCACTATGCTTGACTGTAGGCAAGACACACTTGTCTTTATACTCCTAACCTGGTTGCAGCCACACACGCTTGACACCATCTGAACCAAATACGTTTATCTTGGTCTCATTAGACCACAGGACATGGTTCCAGTAATCCATGTCCTTAGTCTGTTTGTCTTCAGCAAACTGTTTGTGATCTTTCTTGTGCGTGCATCATCTTTAGAAGAGGCTTCCTTCTGGGATACAAGCCACGCAGACCAATTTGATGCAGTGTGCGGCATATGATCTGAGAACTGACAGGCTGACCCCACCACACCTTCAACCTCTGCAGCAATGCTGGCAGCACTTATATGTCTATTTCCCAAAGACAACCTCCGTATATTATGCTGAGCACCTGCACTCAACTTCTTTGGTTGACCACGGCGAGGCCTGTTCTGAGTGGGACCTGTCCTGTTAAACCGCCGTATGGTCTTGGCCACCGTGCTGCAGCTCAGTTTCAGGGTCTTGGCATTCTTCTTATAGCCTAGGCCATCCTTATGTAGAGCAACAATTCTTTTTTTCAGATCCTCAGAGAGTTCTTTGCCATGAGGTGCCATGATGAACTTCCAGTGACCAGTATGAGGGAGTGAGAGCGATAACACCAAATTTTTAAACACCTGCTCCCCATTCACACCTGAGACCTTGTAACATTAATGAGTCACATGACTCCGGGGAGGGAAAATGGCTAATTGGGCCCAATTTGGACATTTTCACTTAGGGGTGTACTCACTTTTGTTGCCAGTGGTTTAGACCTTAATGGATGTGTGTTGAGTTATTTTGAGGCAACGGCAAATTAACACTGTTATTCAAGCTGTACACTCACTACTTTACATTGTAGCAAAGTGTCACTTCTTCAGTGTTGTCACATGAAAAGATAATTCAATATTTACAAAAATGTGAGGGGTGTACTCACTTTTGTGAGATACTGTATGTGCTTGTAAAGCACAGCATAAATTGCAGATGCTATATAAATACCTGTAATGAATAATAACAAATGACAGTGCTACTTTAAGCATGATTTAGACGCGGCCTTGACTAATTGCATATTCCAGCGATTAGCTACAATCAACTCCATCCCATTCACTTATATTGCAATTGGAGTTAATTTTAACCCATGACCACTGGCAGATACATTGCATTTCTATAGGACATAGACATATTTGCGATCAGTTGCAGGCAATCAGCTTGTGTTCAAGGTGATTTTTATTAGCACAGGGACCAAGTAATAAAGTTAGATCACCCATATATCTCAAGCTCTATTCCAAGTTTTCCTACAACTCTTTGACACGCCAATTTTTATTTCATGCAGCGTCTTCTAACGAGCAATCAGTCACACCTCTCTTCCCTGCAGAAACCACAAACATAAAGTGATCATGTTTGCTTTTCACATCTGTCAAATTTACTAAATGTAGTGGTTACAGAAAGCCCCCGAGACAATTCACTGATGAATATTTTAATAATAGTTAGCACCTAAGGTACATGCTGAAAGCTAGCTTGCACATGTACCTTTGGAGATTACTGTGGTTTCTTCAAACCCATTCTGCTGTAGAAAAGATTGGAAATAGCTGGAGTCGACTTGGGGTCATTGTGACCTGAAACAGCATCATATAAAGCTGGAAAGTGAATTAGCTGACTATTCATCTCTAACGAATATAAACATGGAGAAATAATCATTTGGAGGTACTGACAAGCATTAGATGTATTATTCCAGTAAACTGGTATTATAATCACAGATTATTGTGTACCTAATTACTTTATTTACAGAAAGGTTATACTTACAGTGTAAGCCCAAAGGACCTATGTTGTAAAAGCAAACTTGCCGTGAAATGCCGTTGCCTATATGAATTTGCTAGTGGGATAGGTACGGAGCTCGCTTCCTTATACATATCTGTAGCCAGTATACCTAAATGTCCAGTCTACAGACAATTATCTCTGTAATTAAAACTGAGTGCACTCCAGTTTTTAAACAAACTTTAAAATGCCGTGGGGATATGGGGACGAAGCAAGCATGCCTCTCACACTGTACTTATTATATTGTATTATTATAATTATATTACAGTGGGGCAAAAAAGTATTTAGTTAGTCACCAATTGTGCAAGTTCTCCCACTTAAAAAGATGAGAGAAGCCTGTAATTGTCATCATAGGTATACCTCAACTATGAGAGACAAAATGTGGAAAAAAATCCAGACAATCACATTGTCTGATTTTTGAAAGACATTATTTGCAAATTATGGTGGAAAATAAGTATTTGGTCAATATCAAAAGTTCATCTCACTACTTTGTTATATATCCTTTGTTGGCAATGACAGAGGTCAAACGTTTTCTGTAAGTCTTCACAAGGTTGTCACACACTGTTGCTGGTATGTTGGCCCATTCCTCCATGCAGATCTCCTCTAGAGCAGGGATGTTTTGGGGCTGTCGCTGGGCAACACGGACTTTCAACTCCCTCCAAAGGTTTTCTATGGGGTTGAGATCTGGAGACTGGCTAGGTCACTCCAGGACCTTGAAATGCTTCTAACGAAGCCACTCCTTTGTTGCCCGGGCGGGGTGTTTGGGATCATTGTCATGCTGAAAGACCCAGCCACGTTTCATCTTCAATGCCCTTGCTGATGGGAGGAGGTTTGCACTCAAAATCTCACGATACATGGCCCCAATTATTCTTTCATGTACACGGATCAGTCGTCCTGTTCCCTTTGCAGAGAAACAGCCCCAAAGCATGATGTTGCCACCCCCATGCTTCACAGTAGGTATGGTGTTCTTTGGTTGCAACTCAGCATTCTCTCTCCTCCAAACACAAGGAGTTGTGTTTCTACAAAACAGTTCTACTTTGGTTTCATCTGACCATATGACATTCTCCCAATCCTCTTCTGGATCACCCAAATGCTCTCTAGCAAACCTCAGACGGGCCCGGACATGTACTGGCTTAAGCAGGGGGAGACATCCGGCACTGCAGGATCTGAGTTCCTGGCAGCGTAGTGTGTTACTGATGGTAGCCTTTGTTACGTTGGGCCCAGCTCTCTGCAGGTCATGCTCTAGGTCCCCCCGTGTGGTTGTGGAATTTTTGCTCACCATTCTTGTGATCATTTTGACCCCACGGGGTGAGATCTTGCGTGGAGCCCCAGATCGAGGGAGATTATCAGTGGTCTTGTATGTCTTCCATTTTCTAATTATTGCTCCCACAGTTGATTTCTTCACACCAAGCTGCTTGCCTATTGCAGATTCAGTCTTCCCAGCCTGGTGCAGGTCTACAATTTTGTTTCTGGTGTCCTTCGACAGCTCTTTGGTCTTCACCATAATGGAGGTTGGAGTGTGACTGAGGTTGTGGACAGGTGTCTTTTATACTGATAACAAGTTCAAACAGGTGCCATTAATACAGGTAATGAGCGGAGGACAGAAGAAGCTCTTAAAGAAGAAGATACAGGTCTGTGAGAGCCAGAAATCTTGCTTGTTTGTAGGTGACCAAATACTTATTTTCCATCATAATTTTGCAAATAAATTCTTTCAAAAATCAGACAACGTGATTGTCTGGATTTGTTTCCACATTTTGTCTCTCATATTTGAGGTATACCTATGATGACAATTACAGGCCTCTCTCATCTTTTTAAGTGGGAGAACTTGCACAATTGGTAGCTGACTAAATACTTTTTTGCCCCACTGTATATTGTGTTATAACAGGGCTCAAAATGTCAAGTCCTGAGCTACTAGCCAGGCCTTAAGGGTTACTCGCCACCAGTTGCCCTACCAAACACTGCCTGCCCTGCCCCTAATTCTGCTCCTAAACACGCCCTCGTAAATTATCTCATGAAATGACACTTAAATGTTTTATGTAGAATTAAGTTACAAAATTAAATATGAACAACTTTATCAGTGCCTCACCAGAGCCCAACAATGCAGCCTCATCTGTGCCCATCAATGCAGCCTCACCAGTGCCCATTAGTGCAGCATCACCAGTGCCCATCTATGCAGCCTCACCTGTGCCCATCAATGCAGCCTCCCCTGTGCCCATCAATGCAGCCTCACTAGTGCCCATCAATACAGCCTCACCAGTGCCCATCAATACAGCCTCACCAGTGCCCATCAATGCAGCCTCACCAGTGCCCATCAATGCAGCGTGACCTGTGTCCATTAATGCAGCCTCACCTGTGCCCATAAATGCAGCCTCACCTGTGCCCATCAATACAGCCTCATTTGTGCCTATCAGTGCAGACTGACCAGTGCCCATCAATGCAGCCTCACCTGTGCCCATCAATGCAGCCTGACCTGTGCACATCTATGCAGCCTCACCTGTGCCCATCAATGCAACCTCCCCTGTGCCCATCAATGCAGCCTCACCAGTGCCCATCAATACAGCCTCACCAGTGCCCATCAATGCAGCCTCACCAGTGCCCATCAATGCAGCGTGACCTGTGCCCATTAATGCAGCCTCACCTGTGCCCATAAATGCAGCCTCACCTGTGCCCATCAATACAGCCTCATTTGTGCCTATCAGTGCAGACTGACCAATGCCCGTCAATGCAGCCTCACCTGTGCCCATCAATGCAGCCTGACCTGTGCACATCTATGCAGCCTCACCTGTGCCCATCAATGCAACGTGACCTGTGCCCACCAATGCAGCCTCACCTGTGCCCATTATTGCAACATGACCAGTGCCCACCAATGCAGCCTCACCTGTGCCCATCATTGCAGCCTTGCCTGTGCCCATCATTGCAACATGACCTGTGCCTATCAATGCAGCGTGACCAGTGCCCACTAGTGCAGCCTCATCTGTGCCTATCATTGCAACGTGACAAGTGCCCACCAATGCAGCCTCACCTGTGCCCATCATTGCAGCGTGATCATTGTCTACCAGTGCAGCCTCATCTGTGCCCATCATTGCAGCCTTGCCTGTGCCCATCAATGCAGCGTGACCAGTGCCCACCAATGCAGCCTTACCTGTGCCTATCATTGCAGTGTGACCTGTGCCCATCAATGCAGCCTCACCTGTGCCCATCATCGCAGCATGACCTGTGCCCATCATTGTAGCATGACTTGTGCAGAGGAAGAGAGAGGGCGGCTGGATCATCACAGATTGGGGACTGCCCGCCGTAACAGCTTACATTAGAATTGCCCTCTGCTCGCGGTCACACACAATCACATCCTCCTGACCCGACGCCTGTGACAGACAGAACACGTCCCAGCATCGGACCTGAATTCTGTCTGTTACAGGCACCGGGTCAGGAGGCAGGGCTGTGTGGGGGCTGGTTATAATATACACTATATTACCAAAAGTATTGGGACACCTGCCTTTACATGCACATGGACTTTAATGGCATCCCATTCTTACTCTGTAGAGTTTAATATTGCATTGGCCCAGCCATTGCAGCTATAACAACTTCATCTCTTCTGGGAAGGCTGTTCACAAGGTTTAGAAGTGTGTCTATGGGAATGTTTGACCAGTCTTCCAGAAGCGCATTTGTGAGGTCAGGCACTGATGGTGGACGAGAAGGCCTGGCTCGCAGTCTCCACTCATCCCAAAAGTGTTCTATCAGGTTGAGGTCAGGACTCTGTGCAGGACAGTCAAGTTTCTCCACCCCAAACTCTCTCATCCATGTCATTATGGACCTTGCTTTGTGCACTGGTGCCCAGTCTTTTGGAACAGGAAGGGCCACCCATGCCAGTTCACACTTGTGTGCTGCAAATTTGCAGCAAATTCTGTGCGGATTCCACACAGCATCTAAATTGTGCCCCATTAATGTGAACCGCTGCTTGTGTGCATGTTATGCTAACGACACCCCAAAATCTGTTTGCAAAACACAGTGTGATTTGCAGAATCTGATCATATGGCTGTGAAAACCCATGAAATCCGATTCTGGTGTGGCCAAAAAAGGGTCCTGCACTATTTTGGTGTGGATTAGGTGCGATTTAAGCAATACAGAATAATGGCTAAAATCGCACTGCTGAAGAATTGCATGACATTTGAACAGGAATGCGTTGCGATTCCTGTTCAAAATCACATGTGGTTCCCATAATGCATAGTGTGAACCGGCACTCCAAGGTGCATTCTTCCCCACCACTGATCATAATCTTTCATTGCTCAAGGGAATCAGCTGTTATTATCTTAGGAAAACGCAAGTTAGTAGTGTCACTATTCAATTTACATATATTACAGTTTTATGCAAGGTTTATATACACAGGTTTTTACGCCTAGAACATGGGAGATGTACTGCACAAAACTTGTACTCAAAAATGAAAAAGTACTGCAGAACCAACACCAAATCAACAGTGTTTAAGGAGCTACTACCACTACTCCACCACTTTCAAACAATAGTGATTGAAAAAATAGTGAAGCAATCCACTCTATATAACATGCAATATTTCAAAAATAAAAACAAATACTGAACCACTAAGCCAAAACAAATAGTGAAAAAATTCCCGTGCATGTGTATTACGACCTCACAAATGCTCTTCTGGAAGAATGGTCAAACATTCTCATAGACACACTCCTAAACCTTGTGGACAGCATTCCCAGAAGAGTTGTAGCTGTTATAGCTGCAAATGGTGGGCCAACTCAATATTGAACCCTACGGACTTATGCCCTGCACACACGAGCGCACATTCCGACAACAAAATCCATGGATTTTTTTACGACGGATGTTGGCTTAAGCTTGTCTTGCATACACGGTCACACAAATCTTGTTGGAAATTCCGAACATCAAGAACGCGGTGACATACAACACGTACGACGAGCCGAGAAAAATGAAGTTCAATAGCCAGTGGGGCTCTTCTGTTTGATTCTGAGCATGCGTGGAACTTTGTGCGTCACACATGATCGGAATTTACGACAACGGATTTTGTTGTTGGAAAATTTGAGATCCAGATCTCAAATTTTGTGTGATGGAATTTCCGATGGAAAATGTCCGAGGGAGCCTACACATGGTTGAAATTTCCGACAAAACAAGCTCCCATCGAACATTTGCTGTCGGAAAATCCGACCGTGTTTACGGGGCATAAGACTGGAATGCCATTAAAATTCATGTGTGTGTGTAAAGGCAGGCATCCCAGTATTTTTGGTAATATTTAGGTGTTCATATTCATAGATTTCAATCACGTACTCCTGAGGAAGATTTTTCAAATTGCATCGAGTCTACATGAGGATCTTTCTTGGATCATTGCATCTATGTAAACCAAAAATAGACATATTTTATGCCTGTGCAATATCTTCTGCTTTTAACTGCTGTTAAAATAAAATGTTTTGATTGTATGTAAGTGTTATTGTTTTTTCCTATGTCTCCACAAAAAAAATCCTTGGCTACTAAATATTATTTCAGAATGACATCTAAATGAACTGGACAATTAGGATTGGTTTTATTGTTTCATAGTTTCATAGTTGGTAAGGCTGAATAAAGACACTAGTCCATGTGTTCATGTGTGTTCATGTCGGTAGTCATTTCCCATATCACTGTATATTGTGTTCATTAAGATGCACATCGCCCTTTGTGAAACAAAAAAAAAAAAGATGCACATCCAGGAGTCTTTTAAAACTATCAATACTTCCTGCTGACACCACAGATTGTGGAAGAGAGTTCCACATCCTTATCTCCATGACAGTGAAAAACCCCCTATGCCGCTTAAAGTTAAACCTCTTCTCCTCCAATCTCATTGTGTGGCCCCGTGTCCTCTTACACTCTGTGAGATTGAATTATTTCCAACCTAGGCGAGGATCACCATTGAGATATTTGTATATATTGTATATCATGTCTACTCTCAAGCGTCTCTTCTCCAGGGGGAATAAATTTAGTGCTTGTAGTCGATCCTCGTAATTAAGGTCACCCAGTCCCCTTATTAATTTGGTTGCCCTTCTCTGGACTCTCTCCAGTTCCAGCACATCCTTCCTGAGTATTGGTGACCAGAACTGAACAGAATACTCCAGATGTGGCCAAACCATAGTCTTATAAAGTCGTTACCACCTGAATTACAGGCCACATTCCTGTGCATTCCTGTGCAGTGCAATTTTGCAGCCCATTAATTTTGAAAGCCTGCAAATCACACAGGACCGCACAAAAAGTAGTGCATGCACTACTTTTAAAAAACACATGGCACCATTAAGGGGTGGGTGTCATTAAGTATATATTGATACCTGCAGCAGATCACAAAGGCAGTACATTTTGAGCTTGGTGTGGGAAATGCTTACAGAACATACATGCTTACAAAACATTTTGGTGTGAACCGGCCCTTAATCTGATCACAAGCTTGGAACAGTGGTAACACAGCAGCAGGGGTGACAGCAACTGCAACAATGACTAAGTTATAAAAGGTAACACTACACTACCCAAGTCAATAGCTTGGATATGCACTCATTCTGTCTATTCTCTGGAGCTGTGTAGGTAATACAATGACTACAATTGGAACTCTATAACTTATAACTTACATTCATAAATTAGAGGTGATAGGCAAGTTAACAAAAATGAAAAAAAAAATGCAAAGCTATAGCTATGTAATTAAAAATACCTAAAGATCAACTATACTAATTATGGTCACTGGAATACAACAATGATGTAGCACAAACAAAATACAAAAAAAAAAAGTAAATAGAAGTTCAAAATTCCAATGATCAATAGTAAATCATTATTGTGTTACTTATGTGAAGATTTCTATAAACTTCCTAAAATTTTGTGCTGTGTCTTCAACTGCCCAGTGCTGGGCAGCTGGTAAAAGTATTGAATACATCACCATTTTTCTAGGTAAATAGTTTTCTACTATAGTTTTTTGCTATTGACATGACATTTTCACTACATGTCGGTAACAACCCAGGCAAACCATACATACAAAGATACCAAAACAAATACATTCAGAAATTAAGTTATGTGTAATAAAATGGAATGACACAGGGAAAAAGTATTGAACACATGAAGAAAGGGAGGTGCAGAAAGGCATGGAAAGCCAAGACACCAGCTGAAATATATCAATAATTAGAAAGCAATCCTGCACCTTGTCAGTGCAAATTAATATCAGCTGGTTTTGTCTCCACTGATGGCCTGTAAAAAGGTGTCTCATTACCAAGGTGTCACACAAGAAACATCGCATGATGGGTAAAAGCAAAGAGCTCTTTCAAGAACTCTGCAACCTTATTGATGCCAAACATACTGATGACATTGGTTACAGAAGGATTTCTAAACTTCTGAATGTTCCAGTGAGCATTGTTGGGGTCATAATCCGGAAGTGGAAAGAACATCGTTTCACCATAAACCGTCCGCGACCAGGTGCTCCTCGCAAGATTCAAAATAATTATCAGAAGAGTTGTCTAAGAGCCAAGGACCACTTGTGGAGAGCTTCAGTAAGACGTGGGATTAACAGGTACAATAGTTTCAAAGAAAACAATAAGTAATGCAATCAACCGCCAAGACCTGTATGCAAACTCGCCACGCAAGACTCCATTGCTGAAGGAAAAGCATGCTGAAGCTCATTTAACGCTTGCTGCACAACATTTAGACAAGCCTGTGAAATACTGGGAGAATATAATCTGGTCAGATGAGACCAAAATTTAACTCTTTGGATGCCATAATACACACCATGTTTGAAGGTCAAATGGCACTGTACATCACCCCAAATACACCATACCATCAGTAAAGATTGGAGGTGTGAACATCATGGTGTGGGGCTGTTTTTCAGGCAAGCTTTATATCATGTAAGGAAGGATGAATGGAAAAATGGGCCAAGACATTCTTGATTAAAATCTGCCGCCATCTACCTGGATGATGAAGATGAAACGAGGGTGGACATTTTAGCAAGACAACGATCCCAAACACAAAGCCAAGGCAACTCTCAATTGGTTTCAAAGAAAGAAAATAAAGTTGCTAGAATGGCCCAGCCAATCACCTGACTTGAATCCAATAGAAATTCTATGGAAAGAACTAAAGAGTTTATAGAAGAGGCCCACGGAACGTACAAGATCTGAAGACCATTTGTGTGGAATGGGCCAAAATCACACCTGAGCAATGCATGTGACCAGTTTCTCCATACAAGAGGCGTCTTGAAGCTGTCATTACCAACAAAGGATTTTGTACGAAGTAGTAAATAAATTTCACTTAGTTTAATACTTTTTCCCTGTGTCATTCCATTTTGTTACATATAACCTCATTTCTGAACATATTTGTTTTGGTTTCTTTGTATGTATGGTTTGCATGGGCTGTTACTCATATGTGGTGAACATTTCATGTGAATAGCACCTTTAGAAATGTATTTACCTAGAAAAATGGTGACGTGTTCAATACTTATTTTACCCACTGTATCTGCTCACCTCCAAATGTGGTCCCCGATATAATATCAAGGTCATAAAAACTTAAATCATCCACACCAAGGGGATGTCTCCTCCAGCATGCTTCAGTATTCTCTTCCTCCTCCTCCAGCAGCTCCAAACTTACAGGTAAGGATACATGCAAACACAAAATAAAATAATAGTGATCTCTGTGTAAAAGAATATATTCATGCAGTTGCCAAAAAAACACTCACAATGACAGCCCTAAATGCATATAGATGTATAATCCTCCATCCATAGCCTGTGCTATTCTCGCTGTGTATGCAGCTAATCAGTGCAATTAATCTGCTCACTGTGGACCCCAATATAATCAAGGTCAAACTGGCATGTTATTCCATCCAAGGCATGTGTTGTTCCATTCAGGGCAATATTTCTTCCACTACACTTAAAGCGGAACTACACTGCAACTTAGCACCACAAACCAAAAACACTATGTGAGCCATTTTTAATATTCAAAGCAAACTCTCCCATCTATCCATGTCGCCATGCTTTATTTTGTTGAGAAATCACTTTGAAAAATAACCCCCTAGCATTTCTCACCATGCCCATCTTGAGTAAGGGCAAATCATTCATGTAACATTTACTTCCTGAAATCCATCTGCCCTTAGCTCAAACATGCATGCAGGAGAGTGTGCTTAGCTGAGAAACCCCCCCTCCTCTACTCCCCTCTTAAAGACTCCTGGGATGTATGACATCATTTGCCTAGGCAAACAAAACAGAAAGTATCTAAAGAAATGTAAAAAAATGTTTCAAACAGGTAAATATAGTATGATATCCTTCCCTATCTATTTACTAATGCTAGCAGCATGAGGATTAAAAATAATCAATGTTAATTGCGAGAGTGAAGTTCCATTTTAAACACTCCCCTCCTTCAGCTATTCAACATTTGCAGGCAAGGTAACATGTGAACACAAAAAAATGGGACTATAAGTATTCTCCGTATAAAACCACACTTTATTAAAACCACCAAAACATTCACATTCCAAGAGCACCCCTAGTACTATGGTAAGCATTTCACAATGTATACAGCAACTTGCCAATAACTCGTACACATACAACCTTCACTTACAACATTGCTCCGCTTCTATACATGTAACTCCCAATAGAAGGGCTTTATCAGTAACTAAATTAGCACTTTATAGCATGTGTCTGTGCTTAGGCACTCCTTTTCTGTAGACCAATAGCTGTACATCTATAGTGCGAGATTATCTAAGGCACTGTGTCTTTAACTGATATGCCCTGTACACACGGTTGGACATTGATCGGACATTCCAACAACAAAATCCATGGATTTTTTCCAACGGATGTTGGCTCAAACTTGTCTTCCATACACACGGTCGCACAAAGTCGTTGGAATTTCTGAACGCCAAGAACGCGGTGACGTACACCACGTACGACGAGACTATAAAAGGGCAGTTCAGTACCAAGCGTGGCACCCTTTGGGCTCCTTTTGCTAATCTCGTGTTAGTAAAAGTTTGGTGAGAGGCAATTCACGATTTTTCAGACTCGTGTTTTTCAGATCGTATTTCTGCTGTTCATTTTGTGCTTGTGGGTTTGTATCTGGTCTTCAGTGCGTGCAGCGAGTTACCATTGATTTTGTCTTCTTGTCCGTTCGTTACTGATTTTCAGGTCGCTCTTCACAGGCCTTGCTGTTCTTCAGTGCGTTCTGTTACTTCGTTCTGAGCAGCCGACCGTTTTCTAGCCATGTTGCGTGTACATACTCATCGTAGAGTTCATGCTGTGCGGGGGTTTGGTGTTGGGCTCCTTACTTTGACACAAGCCCAGTCCATGAATAGGGCGAGGAGGAGTTCATGGACCAAGAATTGTTTGCTCCAGCGTGACCAGTTCTGTCACATGCCTTTGCTCCGTGAGATCCGTGAGAATAATCCTGATGATTATTTTACCATTTGTTGGCTTTGCTGACCCCTTATATCAGCAGGCAGGATACGTGCATGAGGCAAGCCATCACTCCCGAGCAGAGGCTAGTCGCCACCCTGCGGTACTTGGCGACGGGGAGAAGGACCTCAAGTTCTCAACAGGCATCTCCCCCCAGGCTCTGGGGATCATTATCCCGGAGACCTGTTCTGCCATCATCCAGATCCTGCAGAAGGAGTATATTAAGGTAAGATTTTTATCCTTTAACATCGCATTTTGTTGTATTTAATGTTTGTTAATATATTGTATTTCTTTCCTCATTCCCTAATTACCATGATTGTAATATGCTGTGAATGTTCCCTTTGTCCTCATGCATGCTGTATTTTTTTGGAATTTTTTTGGTCCTTCATACATATTTGCCTTCAATATCCTCCCCAGCGTGCTCTCCTGGCCCTATATCCACCTCGTCTGCTTAATTAACAATGTATTTTGTCAGCTCCATAGTAATGCTTTACCCTAAATACCCCCTAAAATGTGTAAAAATGTGATTTGTGCTTGAAATTCTGGCAGAGTGCCATAGGTTTTTTTTGGGGTCTCAAATCATGAACCCTCCCTCCCCCCAACTGCTAACTCAGCTGATACCAATCCTCTGGCTATCCTCAATCCTCTATCTGCTGACTTTGCCAAACCCATCCACACTATATACCCACCTCTTTTGTGGTCAGATTTATGGATGAATTCCCCAAAGCATATAGTGCAAGGGCCTGCCTGAATACTTTCAAATGGTAATGTTCAAAGTTTTTGTATCCTATTATTATCTTGATAGGTAATATCAGAATGTAAAAATGTGCTAAAATGTGTACAGTGTGTATTTATATCTTTGTATTATGACACTTCTTACCTGTCCAGTGGGCTACCAATAGTGTAAGTAAGGAGGGGCTGGCCAAAGTAATATACATTATTTAGGCATTCATCTCTCAATGAAGTGGAGAGGGTTACCTGTCCAAAACATCTCCCCCACCCCCTAAAATTTATAAAATGGCCCATGAGAGGGGGTGGAGAATCTGATAGGTGGACCTTATACCTTTGTCTTTAAATACTTCCTAAAAAAAATGTTATACTGAGGTTGGCCAAGAATGTTTGTGTCTAATCTGCTTCCCATGTTTATGTGCAAAATGATTAATTTATTTTTCTTGTTTGACTGCACAGTTTCCTTCCAACCCACAGGAATGGCAGACTGTGGCCTCCCACTTTGCCCAGCGGTGGGACTTTCCTAACTGCGGAGGGGCAATTGATGGGAAACACGCCCACATAGTCCCACCACCCAACTCGGGCTCATACTATTACAACTACAGGGGGTACAATAGTATTGTGATGTTGGTGGTGGTGTCGGCTACTTACGAGTTCCTGTATGTGGACGTGGGGAAGAATGGCCGGATGTCAGATGATGGAGTCATCGCCCACACAGAGTTCTACAGGCGTCTCCAGAATGGCAGCTTGGGCTTGCCACCTCCAGAAGACAATGCGGAAGGACTCACATTTGTCTTCATTGCGGATGAAGCATTTGCGCTGGGGGACCATCTTATGCGAGGACCCTCACCCCAGACCAGAGGGTTTTTAATTACCGGCTGGCCAGAGTGGAATAATGGCCAGCTGGTTCCGCCTATTTCTTACACCGATACACATGGCGGAATATAAACTTAATCACATTATCCTAGCTTTCTGTGTTCTCCACAACTTTTTAAGGAGAAATTCTGTGAACTATGCTGGCTCAGTTGGGCCTGAAGCAGGAATTAATCTAAATTAACCAACCCTGACGGCGCTTGAAGCTGGCCGTCCTAGCTTGACCCCCCCAGAGTGCCCGCGAGGTCCGTCTAAGATACATGGAATACTTTGCAGGTAGGGGGGCCATCAATATGCCAGACAATGTCTGAGACATTTTTTAAATAAAAAAAATTTTTAAACTGAACAAATATTTGCTTAGATTTACTGCTTGGCTTTCTTTTAGCTGACCATGACTGAAATTTGGGGAGTCCTGAAACTGGTGTGATTGTGTAAAATTATAAAGCACTGTTGGGTGTTATTTACTAAAGGAAAATACACTTTGCACTACAAGTGCACTTGAGACTGCACTGAAACTGCACTTGTAGTGCAAAGTGGATTTGCCTTTAGTAAATAACCCCCATTGCCACTGAAAATACCAACTTTACAACAAAAAAATTCTATTGAGCATTGAAAGAAGAAGCCACACATTGTTGATGCTCAATCTTTTTTAATCAAAGCACAATCACATGTGCATTTATACAAGGTTTTTAAAATAAACCAACATGTTTGTTGTATAACAATTTTTTAGGTGACATTAAAAGTACAAAATTTACTTTTAACATAAAATGGGCATGTTTCAAACCAACAAGAAATACACAACTCTGGAACTTACAAAGCTCAACTTTTGTAGAAATTGAAGGCAGTATCAGACATGAGTATTTATAAACTGTGTTTGATATTGCGTTCCAGGGGTGACTTGCGTGAAGTCACCCCTGGAAAAGCCAAATTTTGAAGATGCACACAAATTGCTGAATGTCAACATGTGCTAGCTGCCATCATGGGGGATCAAAAGACGTGTTTTGTGGGTGCAACCCCTTCCTCTCAGCTACTTTATTAGTGAGGAAGGGGTTGCACCCCCAAAACGTGTACATTGAACTCCCGTGATGGCAGATAGCACATGTTGACACATTGAGTGCATCTTCAAAATTTGGCTTTTCTATAATATGTCAAAAAATTTTCAAAAAATTGTCAGAAAAACAAAGCAGAAATAAGTAAGGGATTTCGAGGAGTTTTAAACTCTCCCTAAAACATCAGTGATGTTCTTCATTTTGTTTTGAACATCATTGATGTTTTGCTTGATGTTTTCCAAGTCCCTATTACACCCCATGATCTCCCCGATGAGGATCTGGGCACTTTCACTGGTGAAATGACCTTCATCCACAACATCACGATCACCTAAAAATATAGAAAAAATCACACCATGTATTATAAATATGCAGGCAACCATCTCTTACCTGAGCCTGTGGTCGCAGACACTCACCTGTTGTGGTGACAATTTGCACAACGTCTCCCTCCTCCTCCTCCTCCTGTTGTGTTTGTGGGATTTCACCTTCTTCCTGAGGTGGGGGGTCCCTGGTGTGCTCTGATGAGTGGTGCCCTCCGAGTCTTTTCTCCCCTATGTAAACAAAAAAAAGGTATACTTAGCACACAGATATTTGATGGCAGAAATAGGAATATGAAACATTGCTTGGAAGTGGGGTACAATTGTCTGTTTTGGCAGAGTTCCAAGATAAAGAAATATTGTTTTCCTTTGTCAAGCTTGAATACTTACCTGTTTTGTACAAGCTTCACAGATGGAGACACCCCTATAGTATACACCTGTGTGGGACCCCCTAATAAAAAGGGTGTTCTTGTGTCCCACACTATTGCTCCTATGTCCAGATGTATAAACAGCTACTGAGTGTCCTCTCCTTACACAGAATCTAGTTTGCATTTCATTCTAGTTACAAACCCATCTAGACACCAAAATTATTTTAATAGACGTAGGCCAAAAAAATGTATTGAACTGCATCTGGACAAAACATGGTGTTTCTTTGGCCGAACGAACAATGTTTCCTACAAACGAATAATGTGTCCATGAACATAAAAGTTGCCATTTTAAACTGTACAACAGTAAAGAAAAGCACATGGAGCAGCACGAACGTAATAAAAATAAAGAATAGGAACACAGCACAACTACTTACTTTTTTGCAGCACTCTCCTGATCCTTCTATACTGATCGTGCTCCCTGATTGATCAACGTACCCCAAAATTACGGTGCAGACTCTTTACAACTTTCGCCATGATCTTGGTCTTTCTGACATTGGGGTTGGGGTAAGATCCATACTTCCCGTCATAGTCGGCCCTGTTCAGTATGTCGACCATCTCCATCATCTCTACAAAGGACATATTTGAGGCCTTAAATCATCTCCTCGGGGATTGTGACGTTTCTGGCTCCGGCCTTTCCTCCTCCTCTTTGCTGCTATTAGCATGCACCTGTTGTGTCTCTGCCATGTGCTCTTACCCACTGTGCCGAATGAGAAGAGGCAGGGAATAGACTAGAAAGAATGTCAGGGGCGGGCGGAGTTTCACGCATGCGCAGTGTATATAAAGCGTAACACGCGTGCGTCGTACGTACGATCTGTGAGCGGAGGAAGGAGTAGAGGAAGCGCTGATCATGATAACGAAGGTAACATTTAAACTTGGGCCTATACTGCTTAGAGATTGAGGCCTATATTGGGACAAGATTAGGAGACTTTAGCCTGACATTAAGGTTTGTCTTGTGTCTTGCAGAGAAAATGGATGGCTTCAATGACCACAACTTCCTCCTCCTGTTCATAGACAAGTACAGGGAGCTGCCCTGTCTGTGGCAGGTCAAACACCCACAATATAATCATAAACAAAAGAGGCAGGAGGTGCTGGAGAAACTGATGGAGTTGATGAAGCCGGTGGTCCCCACAGCAACCATCCCATATTTAAAAGCCAAAATTGGTGGCCTGAGGAGCACTTATCTTAGGGAGCGCAAGAAGGTCCAGGATTCCCAGAGATCCGGAGCTGCAGCAGATGATGTTTATGTCCCCAGGCTGTGGTACTATGAGAGACTTTGTTTTCTGTCAGACCAGACTGAAGTCAGGGAATCCCTCTCCACTCTTCCTACCACCCTATCTTCCACCCCAGCTGAGGCTTCCGATGTCCAACCTGGGACTTCCAGCCAGGAAGTCAGGTATAGCATTGGAGTCAGGTATAGCATTGTTCTACAAATTTCTTGGTAAAACATAATAGATGTTATTATTGATCACTAATTCAAGATTAAATAAAGGCATTTACATATCAATAGACAACAGTGGGCAAAAATAATTGGAATGATGTGGGATCCTCCGCTCAAAGAGTGGCTTAAACCAGGGTGCTTGTGTCTCATTACCTCCAGGAAGAGAAGAGCCCCAGGTGCTGGCTAAATGCTGATGCAAGTAGAAGAGAACAAGAAGACCTGGACAGCCGCACACCGGAATGGATAAATCCATCTTTTTATTGAAACTACAGGATCATGGGGTACACAAAACACGACTGTGGGGTGGTACAAGAATAGCTGGCGCGTTTCGCACTTACCCCAAGTGCTAAGCACTTGGGGTAAGTGTGAAACGCGCCAGCTATTCTTGTACCACCCCACAGTCGTGTTTTGTGTACCCCATGATCCTGTATTTTGAATAAAAAGACGGATTTATCCATTCCGGTGTGCGGCTGTCCAGATTTTCTTGTTCTCTTCTACAAAAATTATTGGGACAAGAATGAAAAATGCTGGGCTCAGAATGATAATCTTTTATATTTGTTAACATTCAATTTGCAACAGTCATGAGGTGAAAATTGTGTGTGATTGGTGAAGAAAAAACTTAAACTATGTCCCTTTTTCATACACAGGAAGACCTCAGCCAGGAGGAGGCTGTGGCATGTGGCACACAGGAGGAGGCGGGGGTTAGTGGCAGCCAGGAGGAGGCGGGGGTTAGTGGCAGCCAGGAGGAGGTGGGGGTATGTGGCAGCCAGGAGAAGGCCGTGCCCAGTAGGACCCTCACAGAATCCCAGGGCCCTCCCCTCCTCCTTCCAAACAAATGGCCCAGGAAGGGGTCAGCGCTCAGGCTGATTCAGGAGGCCCTCAGACCCACCCCCACTCGTGAAGAGGCCTTTGCCTGCATGGCTGCCACCAAACTGCAGGACACGCAGGAGGGCCAATGCCTCATGTGTGAGGAAATCATTTATAAAACATTAAATAAGGGGTTGAGGGGCGAAATCACACCCAATACCCACCTGAGTGAGTTGCATTATCCTCCTCCTCCTGCCACAACTCCACCACCACAGACACAGCGTGGAAGTAAGCGTGGAAGGAAGACAAGAGAGTGATGACCTGGATTCAGTCTGGTCTGACAAAAGATGCAGGCTCTTGTATGACCACAGCCTGGGGACATACATGTCATCTGCTGCTGGTCATGATCTCTTGGACTTCTGGACCAGATTGTACTCCCTTATATATGGACTCCTCAGGCCACCAATTTTGTCTGGAAATAATTGATGTGTGCCCTGCTGACTCTCCAGCGTTGCCTCCCTCTTTCTTTGGTTATGACCCCTTAATAAATTTTTGCTTTGTTTTATTATACTCGCCTATGTGTGTTTTCCTTCAAAAAGGACAGTTTGTTTGTGAGGAGGCAGGTACATTTCCAAAATACAATGTGAAATTAACAAGAGACCAACACCAAACAATCTCCTTGAGATTAAATAATACAAGATAATAATGGTATTGTGGTAACTTGACACACAAAACACACCCAAAACTATTCTGGAGTTATAAAAAAAAAAAAAAAAAAAAACAAGATCAGGATTTAAATAAATCATAACGACAACATTTTAATCTAAAAACATAACAAAAAAATTTTTTTTTTTTTTGGTAGATGTGACAAATCAAAATATTATATTGATGAAATCACGATAAATAATAAAAAAATACGTTTGTGAGAAGTCTGTGTGAATGTGAGCAGCAAAACAACTTCATTCTTCTACCATTATAAAGAAGAAGAGAGTGCGCTGCATTAAACAATTTAAAACATTGCTGCCTGACGAAAGTGCTATATCCATTACGAACACTAATTTTACCAGACCGAGCAGTTGCATCTCGGAATTTATTCTGCGCATGCGTGGCACTTTGTGTGTCGGAATTGTTCACACACGGTCGGAATTGACGCGATCGGATTTTGTTGTCGGAAAATTTTATAGCCTGCTCTCAAACTTTGTGTTTCGGAAATTCCGATGGAACAAAGTCCGATGGAGCCCACACATGGTCAGAATTTCTGACAACAACTCCGATCGCACATTTTCCGTCGGATAATCTGACCGTGTGTACGGGGCATTACTCTCATGAGATTTGTAGTGAAATTTGGTGAAGTCATTACTGTAATGCTCACCGTTCTCCAGGTCTTGCCGGAGAGGAAGCTGTACCTGAGTGCAGTGCAAAAATCTGCCAATGTAATGCATCTCTCTAGCTACTTCCAGTATATTACTCCACCAGTTATTGGGGGGCAGCTATAACATGAGGAAGCAAATCCCTGCTCCTCTACCAAGATGGCAACCTCTGTTTAGGTATACAGTGTGGTAAAAGGCACAGTAAGTCAGTAATGAGGAAAAGATCAGATGCAAGGAGTCTACAAGGAGTCAACAGGCAATATTGGTAATTAGCATTTTGCCCTCTGGTAATTAGTATTTTGCCCCCTGCTTGCTCAATTGGGCAAAGCTTCCACATTACAGGTCCTCCTTAAGACTTAAAAATGTTACTGTGAATTTATTAAAAATTCCACTTAAACCTGTCTGAAATATTACCTAGGGTACACAATAGGGTGCACAAATGCTTTGAAACTAGAGAGCCCTGGGAAACCAAGATACTGGATGTTCTATTATAAAAAATAAATACTTCAATTGGAAAGTATTTGTGTACACCATCGTTAACCTACCCACTACCCCCAAACCTTCTACCTTGCTAGGGCCCCATTCTGCTTTAATCGCTCATTGGATGATATCTACAGGTACCTGCAAGTACTTGTTATTGTATCACACAGGTAGTTTACTACAAATACTGTAAGTACACGTGTATTTTATATAATAATACAGTATAGGCACAATTTTAATCTGTGGGAATCATTTGTATTGATTTGGTACTATGTTTTAATTTCGCATATATATTGATTATAAACTCCCAAACATTTTTAAGAGATTGCAACTTTTTTACCTAAATGTTATGTTTTCCCATGGGAATATCTTATTTTATAATTTCACTTTAATTCCATCAAGAGCTTATACATAAAATCTGCATCGATGTTTAATCATACCTGTGCAGGAATTTATTTTAAATCTAGGGAAGGTGAAACACCAGGTTTGCATTTTCTTGCAAAAATTATAATGCTAATCTGATCTAGTCTGATTTTTCCATTTATTTACTGTAGGAGATGCAGCCATATGGAAAAGGCTGATAACAGACTATATCTCTCACATATGAATGAGAACTGTAGATTTTATTATGGACTGTGTTTGCAGATGTCTGGAGAGATCATTATTATTCATCTCCTGTTCTGCTGTTTAATTCTGCATCTTCCAATAGCAGGAACTAGTCCTCCTGCTGGTAGTGAGATACACTGCTTCTCACATCTAGTCTGAGTAAATGGATTCTCAGCCATCTTTCTGGTGACAAATAGAAACTGTGTTGTGTTGGTTATTAAAATAGGTTTTGTTGCTTTCAATGCAGGAAATAATATATTCTGCAGATACTAAATTTGTAAAGTATGCTACGCATGGAGATGAGGGTTAACTCAACCTTTCACATACAGAAGCAGTATCATTTTTCTGTGACCTTAAAAAATCTCTTAGAACAAAAATTAAATGAATGTAACTTGTAATAATACAAAAGACAAAAAATGATTCTGGAATATCTGTTACAATACCTGATACAGCACTAGAGTTTATTTCCCTAATTATATCTATGCGTCTGAACATCTCATCTTAAGGCTCCATGTATATTTTATATTTTAAGCTAAAAAAATGCTGGAAAAAATCACTGGATAAAAAAATGCTGGTAATAGCTTTTTGTAGTTGCATTTTAGCAGCGTTTTAGGAGCATTTAAGAGCCTTTAAGAGCATTTAGGAGCATTAGCGTTTTATTGGCATTTTTGTATTAAAAGGAAAAAAAGCCCAAAAAACACTATTAGTAGCATTTAGGAGCGTTTAGGGGCGGTTCTGCTGGAAAATTGTTCCAAGAAACTCTACAAAAACTATTTTTTTTCTGATGCTGAAGCTCAAAAAATGCTAATAGCCTAAAGTAGTGTGCATGGACACATATGATAACATAAGATAATTTAGCTTCTAGGAGCAGAAAAAAACGCTAATAACACCTTCTAGGAGCTTAAAAAATCGCTAGTGTGCATGGAGCCCTAAAGTGTAAGTTCACATTTAAAGAAAATCTGTAAGGTGACCTTACCTTTGACCCCCTCCCCATCCACCCTGGTCCCGCTGTACTGTAGCCCCGCAATCCTGCTCTGTTACATCGGTCAAGGGATTTGAAATCATTCTGGCTTCCTCTCCTCTCCTCGCAGAGCTGACAAGATCGTCTAGATGGATTCTGATTGGTCACATTGATGGCGTTGACCAATTAGAATGCCTCTTGGCAGTGAAGGCTGAAAGGTACAGAAAGGAGATTAAGCCATGGGGATTCCTATTTTTTCTGTTGCTCATGCAGATATAATTTGTCCTTGCCATGCATTGGGCTTTATAGAAAACTTATAGTACATATGCTATTCATTGGCTGTGTGTGTTGGATGGAAAAACATAAATCCAGTGTTTTGAACATCCATGATGAAACCTTCAGAAGCCCTTTTGTAGAAAATGCTCATTTAAGCTGTACTGCTTTTAGTCTAATATGTAATGTTGTAGAATTATACAGGCCCAATTCCAAAAAGTTGGGATATGTTTACATGTGTGTGTGTGCGCTCATGTGTGTGTTTTATATGTGTATGTTTATATGCACTGGTGAGGCACAGGCAGGCTGCATGACTGGGCACTGGTGAGGCTGCATTGATCTCCTGTACCATGTCTGTAGTCTCTGACCATCTCCTGTACCATGTCTGCAGTATCTGACCATCTCCTGTACTATGTCTGCAGTCTCTGACCATCTCCTGTACCATGTCTGCAGTCTCTGGCCATCTCCTGTACCATGTCCCCAGTCTCTGACCATCTCCTGTACCATGTCCCCAGTCTGACCATCTCCTGTAGCATGTCTGCAGTCTCTGACCATCTCCTGTACCATGTTCCCAGTCTCTGGTCATCTCCTGTACCATGTCCCCAGTCTCTGACCATCTCCTGTAGCATGTCCGCAGTCTCTGACCATCTCCTGTACCATGTCTGCAGTCTCTGACCATCTCCTGTACCATGTCCGCAGTCTCTGACCATCTCCTGTACCATGTCCCCAGTCTCTGACCATCTCCCGTACCATGTCCCCAGTCTCTGACCATCTCCTGTAATATGCCTGCAGTCTCTGACCATCTCCTGTATAGAAATACTAAAAATATTTCGGTATCGGTGCTGTTTCAGTATCGGTTTCGGCCTTCGGTATCGGTTTCGGGACCAAAAAACCCATTTGGTGCATCCCTAATTCAGGTGTAGCTAATCACCTTCTCAATGGCACACAAAGCCATTTGACTTTCAACTGTGATCATTTTGATTAGCTCAGTATGAAAAGAGCTTTCCTGGATCATTTCAGTCCCTGGTAGTGAAACTGAAGCAAACAATCAGCTATGGGTGGCAAGGCAGTGTCAAAAGATCTCCAGAATAGAGTGGTGGACAGACACAAGTCGGAAGATGGGTAAAAAAAATGTCAGAGGCTTTATCAATTCCTGGAAGCACAGTGAAGTCTATTATTAAGAAGTGAAAGGTATTTGATACAACACAGACACTCCCTCGATCAGGACAACGCTCCAAACTGAATTAAAGAGCCAGGAACAAACTGGTCAGAGAGGTTACCAAGAGGCCTACACCAACTCTAAAGCAGTTGCAGGAATTTATGACAAAGAGTGTTCATTGTTTGCATGTGACAACAATATCACAAAGTCTCCACAAATGTGTCTTGTATGGGAGGGTTGCAAGAAAAAAAATATTATTTGACCTCAACACCAAACAATATGTCTGGTGGCTATCCAAAACACATCACCATCCAAATAAAACCATTCCTACAGTAAAGAATGGAGGGGGTAATATCCTGGTATGCAGGTGTTTCTCTGCAGCAGGGACTGGAGCACTTGTCATGATAGAAGGGAAAATGGATGGGGCACAATATCGTCAAATTCTTGAGGAAAATCTTCTATCCTCTGCCAAGGTTTACCTTCCAACATGACAAAGCACACAGCAAAAAGGACCACATAGTGGTTGAAGGAATGCATGGCCTAGTCAGAGCCCAGGCTTAAACCCCTTTGAAAATCTGTGGAATGACTTGAAGACTGCAGTCCACAAACGGTCACCATCAAATCTAACTGAAGAAGAGTGAGCAAATATTGCAGTTTACATGTGCAAAGTTAATAGAGACATATCCTAATAGACTAAAGGCTGTACTTAACTCAAAAGATGGTTCAACAAAATACTGACACAATGGGGGGATCCTTTTTCCAACTCGATGATTCTGTTTTTTTAATTTTTTAATTTTTTTTCTGACATGGTGGTATTATATATTTCACTTGGATATTATAAGCTTCACATACAACTGTAAATACAGCTGGATGAAACAAAAACTGTGTCTGTCTTCATTTCAGGCTGCAAAGCAACAACATGTGATTTTTTTTTGAAGGTGGGTGTTTATTTTCTATAGTCACTGTATCATCAAAGGATTCCAAGAATCTGGAGAAATCTCTATGCACAAGGGACAAGGCTAAAACACAATATTGGATTCCAGTGATCTCTGGGCCCTCAGACAGCACTGCATTAAAAGCAAGCATGATTCTGTGATGGACATCATTGAGGGACCTTCTGGCTTGTTATCAGCGATCAGGGCACAAGCCTGCATTTCTGATTACGGTATTGCATTAGAGCATATGGAATGGGCAGCTCGAACCAATGCTAAAACATATATCCAGTTTTTAGAGCAACATATGTTCCCATCTAGCAGTATAGTCAGTGTTTATCTGGCTCTCCAGATGGAGTAATCCTTAGGGGTATAGTCTGTGGCTGTAATAGCTGGATGGTGATGTATCCATAGAAAGGGCTATTCCTTAAGACATATAAGGAAAAAACAGGGAGGGGGAGGCGCCGACCTGACTGTAGTATTAAAATGATGACTTTAATAGGATAAGAGTAAAAACACTTACAAGATGATAGAAGATGCATGCTCTTCAAAGTAAAGTGCAGTCCTGGCATTCCACATGGCTCTGTGGGTCCCACCACTGTTCCAGATAGCTGGAAAGGATTGAGAAGCTGACTGGAATGGATCACAGTGTTTCTCCAGGAGCAAAGGAACCAAGCAGCTCCACACAGACCAGCATGGACCGTGGAACAGGAAGTGATGTCACCGGCGTCTGATTGGACCTAGGCAGGGCTGGAATCTTGTCAATCAGGGCTGCAGTGATGAAAGGCTACACACTCGGAGCTGACTGCTCCTTCTATTGGCCTGCTGCCTCTAGAGGAGGACAGCTATATATACACAATGGAGAGCATGTGGGTGTGGCTGTGAGACTGGAACTTCCAGCAGACCAATCAGTAAACAATAAATTATAGCAAGGGGCAAGGTTAAGCAGGGGTCCAGTCCCATGGCCACACCCACATGCTCTCCATTGTGTATATATAGCTGTCCTCCTCTAGAGGGCAGCAGGGCAATAGAAGGAGCAGTCAGCTCCGAGTGCATAGCCTTTCATCACTGCAGCCCTGATTGACAAGATTCCAGCCCTGCCTAGGTCCAATCATACCCTGGTAACATCACTTCCTGTTCCACGGTCCATGCTGGTCTGTGTGGAGCTGCTTGGTTCCTTTGCTCCTGGAGAAACACTGTGATCCTTTCCAGCCAGCTGCTTAATCCTTTCCAACTATCCGGAACAGCGGTGGGACCCACAGAGCCATGTGGAATGCCAGGACTGCACTTTACTTTGACGAGCATGCATCTTCTATCATCTTGTAAGTGTTTTTAATCCTATCCTATTAAAGTCATCATTTTAATACTACAGTCAGGTCGGCGCCTCCCCCTCCCTGTTATGTTCCCATCTAGACAATGTCTTTTTCAATAATGGCTTTGCATATTTCAGCAGGAAAATGCCAAATCCCAAACTTTATCTATGACCTGCTAGATGACTTCGGGTTGGCCCCTTTTGGTGGTATAGTTATGTAAAACATTAACCACTTCAGCCCTGGAAGGTTTTACCCCCTTCCTGACCAGAGCATTTTTAAAAATTGACGTCCTTTTTTTCCCACAAATAGAGCTTTCTTTTGGTGGTATTTTATCACCTCTGTGATTTTTTTTTTTTTAAAAGCAATATTTATTAACTTTTTGCTATAATAAATTCCCCCAAAAAAATTTTTTAAAAATAAATTTCTTCTACGGTTTAGGCTGATATGTATTCTACATATTTTTGGTAAAAAAAAAATCGCAATAAGTGTATATTGATTGGTTTGCGCAAAAGTTATAGCGTCTACAAAACAGAAGATAGATTTATAGCATTTTTATTATTAATTTTTTTTAGGAGTAATGGCGGCGATCTGTGATTTTTATCATGACTGCAACATTGCGGCAGACAGATCGGACACTTTTGACACTATTTTGGGACCATTGACATTTATAAAGCGATCAGAGCTAAAAATAGCCACTGCTTACTGTATAAATGTCACTGGCAGGGAAGGGGTTAAACACTAGAGGGCGATCAAGGGGTTGAGTGTGTTCCCTGGATGTGTTCTAACTGTAAGGGGGATGTGCTCACTAGAACATGACAGAGATCACTGCTCCCGGTGACAGGGAGCAGTAGATCCCTGTCATGTTGCTAGGCAGAACAGGGAAATGCCTTGTTTGCATTTTCCTGTTCTGCCTCTCCTCCTTGCAATCGCAGGCCGCCGGCGAACATCGAGTTTGCAGGACCCGCACGCCTGCTGGGCGGGAATTTCAAAGGGATAGACAGGCATGCCTTTTTGCCTGCCCATGCCATTCTGCCGACGTAAATCGGCGTGCGGCGGTCGACATGTGGTTAAAAATGAGTGCCTATGCTGTTTAAAATCAAGTAATACACTGTCTCTCCCTGCTCTGCACATGCTCAGTCGCTCTCCATTTTTGCAGAGGCCAATCTGAAGACCCTCCGATCCTTTACGGCCAAGAAAGCTGCTTCAGTTTGATTTGCGGTTGCCATGATGCTGCACATGTAGTTATGACAACAGCCATTTGATGGTTTGACAGTTTAGTTGAGCAATCTGAGCATTCCAGGAATGTAACTGGTTTTTGAAACCATTAAATTGATGGGCTTAGTTCTGCTTTATGATTTCCTCCTGTTCAGGGGCTTTGGGCTTCAGCAAATTGGCAGCTTCCAGCAAGAAGAAACAGGAGCAATGCTGGAGGAAATTTACAGCACACACTAATGTTGGTAGCATAATTATTAAGGTGGAATGTATGTTCCTTCCTAAAGAATGTTCTTTTTTATCAAGTTGTTATGGGTAAAGTTCTGCTTTAACTGGCCTGCCTGCAGTCCAGACCTTTCATCAATTGAAAATATTTGGTGCATCTTGAAATGAAAAATATGACAAAGAAGACTCAAGACTGTTGAGCAGTTAGAATCCTATATCAGGCAAAATGGGACATCATTCCTCCCCCAAAACTCCAGCAACTGGTCTTCTCAGTTCCCAGATGTTTACAGAGTTCTGCTAAAAAAAAAAGGAATGCTACACTTTGGTAAACATAGACCTATCCCAACTTTTTTTGAGAAGTGTTGCTCCATTCATTTCAAAATGATCTTTTTTTCTTACAATGGTACAGTTTCTCAGTTTAAACATTTGATATGTTTTCTATTTTCTATTGTGAAAAAATAAGGAATTTTGAGATTTGCAAAAAAAATAAAAAATTTAGATTTTACACAGCTTTCCAACTTTTTTTTGGAATTTGGGTTGTACAATGATTCACAACAGAGCAAAATAAAAGAAACATTTCTAGCGCCTTTGGCTTCTTCATTATGCATTATTTTTTATTTTCCCTTTATTCAATATAAAGTCAATATGATAAAGAGGTTATATACCCAGCACAAACTTGGAAAAGAGTAGATAGAACAACATGCATGCTTAAGTGTAGTTAAAGTGGTTGTAAACCAACTTTTTGGACTTCTACCTATAGGTAAGCCTAGAATAAGGCTTACCTATAGGTAGTGGAAATATCTCCTAAACGTGCACTGTTTAGGAGATATTTCACTTGTAGTCCGCCAGAAATTCCAACGGTGCATACGCGGGGAAGAAACTAAACTAAGTGCTGTTTCTTCCCTAGCCTATGCCGTTAATCGCAGCTCCCGTGCGCATGCGCGGGAGTGACGTCACGCGGCTCCGGCGAATCACAGAGCCAGAGTCTGCGTCCTGGAAGGAAGAGGGCCAGAAGATGGATGCTGCCCACACAGGGGACATCGCTGGATTCTTTTGCAGGTAAGTGGCACATAATGGGCTAGTATGCGATGCATTCTAGCTCATTATGCTTTTCATTTGCAGGCTGCAGCAGCGAGCAAAAGAGGAAGTAAAACCCATCAGGGTTTACTTCCTCTTTAAACCCACCCATTATATGCATATCCATTTACCCATAAGTTGTGCCAATGGTTCAGGAGGCTGCCACTTTCTCATTTTCTTAAGTCAGAAAAGCTATTTATTTTCTAGTTTCTTATTACAATAAATACTATGATTTATGTCAACTTCCAGTAACGAAAATAATTTTTTAAATCTTTTCTTATGTTAATGTTTTGCCTTGTGCTATACAATTCAGGTACAATTGTAGAGTATATTGCATATTTATATCAGCTATAATCATCTATACTGTACAAATATGGATAACAAAAAATGTAAAATGATTTAAATGAAGAAAATATATACATGTACATATGCATATGACTCTGAAGTGTACTATACTGAAGATGCCCACTTAAAAGGTGCCTTGCACAAGGTTGGAGATGTCCTTTTATCCACAATAAAAGGAATCCGCTATTTAAGGCTGGGTTAACACCATTGCGAATTGGATGCGGATTCCCCACATCCAGTTCGCAATAGCAGGAGATTTTGACCAGCTCTCTATGAAGCCGGTTCACATATTTCCACAGCGGGTCCGGTGTGATTTGCACAAAAATTCTGTGCGTCTTTTGGTCCGTTTCAGGTCCAAATTCAGCCCAAAATTCGGGCTGAAATCGGACCTGAAATGGTGAACCAGGACGCACGGGACCCCTGCTGTGTGCGGTTCATATTTGAACTCAGTCTAAAGGTATTCACAGGATCTCTGGGACATTGCTAGCTACTCTTGGCTGCTATTAAAACAATTACTTAACTCCTGTATTGATTTGTATTGTAACTGTACTGTCTGCCCTCATGTTGTAAAGCGATGCGCAAACTGTTGGCGCAATATAAATCCTGTATAATAATAATAATATTATTAATAATAATAATAATAATAATAATAATAACTCCCTAGTCCCTACTACAAAATTTGAGCTTCCTACAGAAAGTCCCACATAGTGTTAAATGTCACTATACTATGCAGAACATTTTCAGTTCACAAGATGTGCATTGTTGTCACTTCAAAAGAAAAATGTAGTTGGAATATATTTTTGATCAACATATCCCATCTGTCTTTGACTAATATTGCGTGCACATAATCATTTACTCAAAATGTCTTTTATTACTGCTCTTCATTTGATAACAAGTAAAGTGAGTCAGGAGACTGTTGCCAGAAAAGGTGGTACCCTTAACCAAAGAATAGTCTAATGAAATGGGATATCCTACTTCAGAGTATAATCCTCAGATGGCATGGTGTGGGTTTAAAACTACCCTCATGAGAGCAGACATGAAGGAACAATATTTTAAAATATACATCCTAATACATCCTGTTTTTTTTTTTTTTTTTGCATGATTTTGGCCTCAGAGTTGCAGAACACACTCCTGAATTGAATCAATCCAATTGAAGTTTTCATCCAGCTGCAAGAAACTTTCTATTTTTCTGGTGGGATGTGTATACATTTCTACCAACGTTTGAAGTGAGACTGTGACCAGATTATGGACATTCAAGTGTTTGCACATAAAATGAAATGCAATATGGCAACCTGGAGTTCTGTATAAAATATACAGTGCCCCTCCAAAAATGTAATTTCCTGCATGTGTGATTGGCTTACTGATTTTCCCAAAGGTCTACATTAAGATGCAAGTCAGATTTTGGGCATCCGCTGTAACAAAAAAATATATTTTGGTGAGATACTCCTAAAGGGAAATCATGTCTAAAGGGATGCAGACCCTGTCAGTTTTCTCATGAGAATCCTGCAAGTTCGGCAACTAATTGGGAATTATGAGATCACTCCCATATAGGTTCACTCGGCACATGGACACAGACAGACAAACGAACAGCTATTTCTTCAGAGTAACACAAGGTAGAACCAGAGGCGGCTCTAGGCTTTGTGAGGCCTTAGGCAAAACCTAGACATGAGGCCCCACTCACGCCCATAATGGGAAAAATAATTCAAGCGACAAAAAAATAAACTGTACAAATTACACATATTAAGAGCTTTAAAGTGCTGGTGTCAGCGCTCTCTATCTCGGTGTTGGTGTCAGTGCTCCCTATCTCGGTGCTGGTGTCAGTGTTCTCTATCTCGGTGCTGGTGTCGGTGCTCCTTATCTCGGTGCCGGTGTCGGTGCTCCTTATCTCGGTACCGGTGTCAGTGTTCTCTATCTCGGTGCCGGTGTCGGTGCTCTCTGTCTCGGTGCCGGTGCTCCTTATCTCGGTGCCGGTGTCGGTGCTCCTTATCTCGGTGCCGGTGTCGGTGCTCCTTATCTCGGTGCCGGTGTCGGTGCTCCTTATCTCGGTGCTGGTGTCAGTGTTCTCTATCTCAGTGCTGGTGTCAGTGTTCTCTATCTCAGTGCTGGTGTCAGTGTTCTCTATCTCAGTGCTGGTGTCAGTGTTCTCTATCTCAGTGCTGGTGTCAGTGCTCCCTATTCCGCTGCTGGTGTCAGTGCTCCCTATCTCAGTGCTGGTGTCAGTGCTCCCTATCTCGGTGCTGGTGTCAGTGCTCCCTATCTCGGTGCTGGTGTCAGTGCTCCCTATCTCGGTGCTGGTGTCAGTGTTCTCTATCTCAGTGCTGGTGTCAGTGTTCTCTATCTCAGTGCTGGTGTCAGTTTTCTCTATCTCAGTGCTGGTGTCAGTGTTCTCTATCTCAGTGCTGGTGTCAGTGTTCTCTATCTCAGTGCTGGTGTCAGTGCTCCCTATTTCGCTGCTGGTGTCAGTGCTCTCTATCTCAGTGCTGGTGTCAGTGTTCTCTATCTCAGTGCTGGTGTCAGTGTTCTCTATCTCAGTGCTGGTGTCAGTGTTCTCTATCTCAGTGCTGGTGTCAGTGCTCCCTATTCCGCTGCTGGTGTCAGTGCTCCCTATCTCGGTGCTGGTGTCAGTATTCTCTATCTCAGTGCTGGTGTCAGTGTTCTCTATCTCAGTGCTGGTGTCAGTTTTCTCTATCTCAGTGCTGGTGTCAGTGTTCTCTATCTCAGTGCTGGTGTCAGTGTTCTCTATCTCAGTGCTGGTGTCAGTGCTCCCTATTTCGCTGCTGGTGTCAGTGCTCTCTATCTCAGTGCTGGTGTCAGTGTTCTCTATCTCAGTGCTGGTGTCAGTGCTCCCTATTCCGCTGCTGGTGTCAGTACTCCCTATCTCGGTGCTGGTGTCAGTGTTCTCTATCTCGGTGCTGGTGTCAGTGCTCCCTATCTTGGTGCTGGTGTCAGTGTTCTCTATCTCGGTGCTGGTGTCAGTGTTCTCTATCTCGGTGCTGGTGTCAGTGCACCCTATCTCGGTGCTGGTGTTAGTGCTCCTTATCTCTGTGCTGGTGTCAGTGTTCTCTATCTCGGTGCTGGTGTCGGTGCTCCTTATCTCGGTGGCGGTGTCAGTGCTCCTTATCTCAGTACTGGTGTCAGTGTTCTCTATCTCGGTGCTGGTGTCAGTGTTCTCTATCTCGGTGCTGGTGTCAGTGTTCTCTATCTCGTTGCTGGTGTCAGTGTTCCCTATCTCGGTGCTGCTGTCAGTGCTCCCTATCTCGGTGCTGGTGTCAGTGCTCCCTATCTCGGTGCTGGTGTCAGTGCTCCCTATCTCGGTGCTGGTGTCAGTGCTCCCTATCTTGGTGCTGGTATCAGTGCTCCCTATCTTGGTGCTGGTGTCAGTGCTCTATATCTCGGTGCTGGTGTCGGTGCTCCTTATCTCGGTGCTGGTGTCAGTGCTCCTTACCTCTGTACTGGTGTCAATGTTCTCTATCTCAGTGCTGGTGCCAGTGTTCTCTATCTCGGTGCTGGTGCCAGTGTTCTCTATCTCGGTGCTGGTGCCAGTGTTCTCTATCTCGGTGCTGGTGTCAGTGTTCTCTATCTCAGTGCTGGTGTCAGTGTTCTCTATCTCAGTGCTGGTGTCATTGAAGGAGATAGCAGCGGAGAAGCCAATCAGCAGGCAGTGCCAGTGCAGGATGCAGAGCGCCTGGCCCACCATGGCTGAGGATCGGCATTGGACTGGGACCTCTCAACCCCCCCCCTCTGCAGTGGAGTCCCGCATAGGTGGGGGTAAGGGCAGTGTAGAGGGAGGGGTCAGGGGCTGCCAATCTCAGGTGGGCACACTGGGACTAAGCTGTCCTTACTGTTTGTGACACTGATGATCAGGAGGAAGGGAGTGGAGTGCATGGGACAGGACAGGGGGTGAATATAAAGACCAGTCTGTGGCTGAGGGATGCTGGGGGGCTGGCTTTCTCTCATGTTGGTGTTCAATGGCTGCAGAAGGGGTTGTGGCATGGTAGCTATGCCTCTCCCTGCAGCTGGAGCCCCGGTTCCCCGCCCTGCACTGATTGACAGCCCCAGAGAGAGAGAGCAAGGGAGAGAGAGGCGGCCCAGTCCGAACACCTCTTCTTTCCTACCTTCCTTTCCATCAGCTCCATACAGTGCTCGTGGGGCCTCCTCCACGGGACCTTCCTCTTCCCCTCCTTGCCACTGCATGCCAGATTCCTCCTCCGGGTGTGCGGGGACCGCTCCGCTGAGCACTCCAGTGGTGGGGGTTAACGGCCGGGGGACGCAATCTGCGTCTCCGAAGCAGCAGGAAACTTTTTGCTCCGGCTGCTAGAACCTCCTCCCCTTCTCCTCCCCCTCTCCTACCCCGGACAACACAGCGCTGGCCCCGCCTCCCCCTTTAAGACAGAGCCACACTCTGTCCTCTCTCTCCGCTGCCTGGCCGTGGAACACACAGGCAACATTAAACCACTGCTGGCCGGAGCTTAACGCCGCCCGCAGCGGCATTGTTGTCAGCAGAGGCAGCTCTTCAATGAGGCAGTCACGGGGCCCCTATGAGTGCGAGGCCTTAGGCGACCGCCTTATTTGCCTAATTAGAGAGCCGCCTCTGGGTAGAACTCTGCAACAAGTTTGTCAAAATCTTTGCAATGTCATTGATTACCCAAAGAGGAATGTTTTTCTTAACAAAAGTGGAGTTACTCTTTAACCACTTCAGCCCACGGAAGATTTGGCTGCTGAATGACCGGGCCATTTTTTGAGATTCGGTACTGCATCAGTTTAACTGACAATTGCACGGTCGTGCGATGTTGCACCCAAACAAAATTGATGTCCACAAGCTTTCTTTTGGTGGTCTTTGATCGCCTCTGCGTTTTTTATTTTTTGCGCTATAAACAAAAAAAGAGCGACAATTTTGAAAAAAACGCAATATTTTGTACTTTTTGCTATAATAAATAGCCCCAATTTTTTAAAATAAAGCAAATTTTTTCTGAGTTTAGGCCGATTTGTATTCTTCTACATATTTTTGGTAACAAAAAAAATCGCAATAAGTGTATATTGATTGGTTTGCGCAAAAGTTATTGCGTCTACCAAATAGGGGATGGATTTATAGCATTTTTATTATTATTATTTTTTTTACTAGTAATGGTGGCGATCTGTGATTTTTATCAGGACTGCGGACACATCGGACATTTTTGGGACCATTGGCATCTATACAGCGATCAGTGCTATAAAAATGCACTGATTACTGTATAAATGTCACTGGCAGGGAAGGGGTTAACACTAGGGGGCGATCAAGGGGTTAAATATGTTCCCTAGTGTGTGCTTCTAACTGAAGGGGGAGGGGACTGACTAGAGGAAGTGACAGATCATGGTTCCTAGCTAATAGGAACACACGATCTGTCACTGCTTTTAGAACAGAACAGGGAAGTGTGTGTTTACACACACTCGTCCCTGTTCTGTCTCTCCTGCTCGCGATGGCCGGCAGTCATCACGACCGTCGGCCACGAGCATCGGCACCCCTGCTGTGCTCCTCCAGCGGCGCGCGCGCACCTGCTATCCCGATCCCGCGAGTCGACGTATAACTACGTCGGTTTGCGGGATCGTGACGACCTGTCTCAGTAAAATGACAGCGGCTGGTCAGCAAGCGGTTAAACTTTTTGTTTTTATTATGTAGTTACTTCCTGCTTTCCAGGCCCAGACCAGTGATGCCATACATCCCAAGAGTCTTCAGGAGAGGAGGAGGGGTTTGCTCAGCTAAGAACACCCTCCTGCCTTCATGCCTGAGCTAAGGGCAGATGGATTCCAGGAAGTAAATGCTACATCATGAATCATCCCCTTCTCAAGAAATGTTTTTCAGTGATTTCTCAGCAAAATAAAGCATGGAGACATAGGTGGATGGGTGAGTTTCCTTTGAGTGTTAAAAATGAATGAAATAGCGTTTTTGGTTTGTGGTTTATGGTGCTCAGATGCAGTGTAGCTCTGCTTTAAAAACTTTCTAAGGCTAGGAAAACCTTGCAGAAGTCAGCGTTGGCGAAGGACATCACTTACAGTTAGGCCCCTCTCACACTGGGGCGGTGGGGGGTGGGCGTCGGCGGTAAAACAGCGCTATTTTTAGCGCTGTTTTACCGTCCTTTTTTTTGCGGCTGTATTCGGCCGCTAGCGGTGCGGTTTTAACCCCCGCTGGCGGCTGAAAAAGGGTTAAACCCGCTCGTACAGCGTGGCTATAGCTGCGGTATTACCGCGGTATAGCCGCGCTGTCCCATTGATTTCAATGGGCAGGAGCGGTTTAGGAGCGGTGAACACACCGCTCCTTCAGCGCTCCAAAGATGCGGCTCGCAGGACTTTTTTTACCGTCCTGCCAGCGCACCGCTTCAGTGTGAAAGCCCTCGGGCTTTTACACTGAACAAACAGTGGAGGCTGTTTAGGGGCGGTTTGCAAGCGGTATTTTTAGCGCAATAACGCCTGCAAACCGCCCCAGTGTGAAAGGGGCCTAAAGGTGGGCCATCTATCAATTTTTTGTTACTATTAAATTGTAGAAATTAAATTTTAAGATAGAAAAGAAAGGGAAGGATTCATGATTATTCGTTTTAATACAAGGATTGTAATCTTTTCACTATTTGCTTTGTTTGTTTTCTTTCTTATTTTTCCTGTATTACATAAATTTAAGGTAGAGCTAAAGGCAAAACATTTTTGTTCATTTTGAATAGAGTAAGGGAGGGTTATAATTTCTATCAGGTTTTCCTTTTTTTGGACATCTGTGTCTCATTGGGACTTTTACTTCCTGTCCCATAGCCAAAACAGGAAGTGAGAGGAATTCCTGGTTATCCAGAACTAGTGTCTCCTCTATTTCCGTTAAAATTTGGGATTTTCTCTCACATTTGGTGATAACAGTAAACATGACAAAGATTGAATGACAGGTTTTCTAATTCATCTCCTCTCTATTCTAAACTTAAAAAAAAAGTACATGCAGGAAACGCACTAAAGTTTTGGGTTTTTTTTATTTTTTTGGGGGGGGCGGGGAGTATTAGCAGGCCAGATTTTCTTTCAAGTCAATGGTCATATGTCATTTTAAACAATAAAATAATAAAACAAAGTATATATGACAGAGCCAGCGGTATAACAATGGTTTCATCAGAAAGAAAATATATGTATTATTTTGTGAAAGAAAAAAAGGAAAAGTACAGGCTTGAAGGTAGCAACAGACTCTTGAAAATAATCAGCATTGTACAGAAGCCATCACATGCACAAGCATAAGTCAAATCACCAGTGTCAGCGTTTAACATAGAATAGTATGAGACAATAGTATAGCGCTCAGCAGTATTAGCAGACACCGGCTCAATGTGTACATGTGAAGTACAAATATCTGGTATTATATAATAGATACAGAGAATGAGCAATAAATGTAACATCGGTAACTCTACAGTAGAAATTCTGAAAAATGAAATGCCACACACCTACCCAAGGGATGGCTGATAAAGTCTAATTATGGGTGAGTCATAAGAAAGGGAAGGAAGAATATCCAAAGAACTATACAGAGAGCTACAGTGAGGAAAATAAGTATTTGATCCCCTGCAGATTTTGTAAGTTTTCCCAACTACAAAAAAATGAAGGGTCTATATTCACTAGAACAGGAATAAAGAGGAAATCTAAGAGGATATTACCTCGTTTAGTAGAAATTTCCTGTTGTGTATAAATCACATATATGTTTAATGAATAACTCTCTAATAACGTAAACTGTACCAAAACTCAAAAACAAAAATATATTATACAGCAAGGGTACTGAATTAAAATTCACAGAGGTCCAGTTGGTAATATTTTCTTTCTTTAGAGGTCCAAATCTCATTTTTCTTCTATGATTCGAGCCTTTCAAGTCGCAGCCCCCTTTACATTAGTGTCCTCAGTCCCCCCTTTCCCATCACAGCCCCTCTTACATTACAACCCCATTTCACATCAGAGCCCCCAACATTACAGCCTGCTTACATCACAGCCCCCCTTGAAATCGAAGACCCCCCTCTCACATGACAGTCCCCCTTGCAATCACAACCCCCCACATCACTGCTCCCCCCCTACTCACATCACAGCCCTCCTCCTCACATCACAAACCTTTCATATCACAGGCCCTCTCTCACATCACAGCCCCCCATATCTCAGGTCCCCCATATCACAGCCCCCCTTCTCACATCACAGCCCCCCCCATATCTACCTCTATCACATCATAGCCCCCCATTTCACAGCTCCCTCCTCTCACATCACAGCCCCCCTCTTGTATCACAGCCCACCTTATCACAGCTCCCCCATATCACAGCCCCGTCTCACATCACAGCCTGCCTATATCACAGCTCCCTCACATTACAGATCCTCCTTCTCACATCACAGCCCCCCCCCATATTATATCACTGCCCCCCATATCACATCACAGCCCCCAGTATCACATGTCTCCGTCTCCCTCTCACAGCCCCTCATATCACAGCTGCCCTCTCACAGCCCCCCCAATTTTACAGCTCCCCTCTGATATCACAGCCCCCATAATCTTCCACCTACCATAACTCAGTGTTGTGGAGGGCGGGGAGAGTGGCAGGGTGAACGCCTCTTCTGGGTGTGCTTGCCTGCCACCACTGCCGCCACTGGGATCGCAGCAGGGAGAGGGGCGGGAGGCATGAAGGAGGGTAGGAGCTGCCCAACTCTTCCTGTTAAAAGGCTTATTGGTATGGGGGGTTGTGCAGCAGCCCTGTAGGCTTTCCGTGCCTCCTGCCCTCCTCCTTGCTGTGGGTTCAGCGGTGGCAGCGCAGGAGTGCATTAGGGGGAGGGGTTGGGCAGTTGCCACTCCTCCTGTAGACCTTCCATGCCTCCTGTGCTCCTTTTTTTGCTGTGGGTTCAGTACAGGCGGTGGGCGAGTGTATTGAGGGGGTGGGGTTGGACAGCTGCGGCTCCCCTTGTAGACCTTCCGTGCCTCCCGTCCTTCTTCTTGCTGTGGGTTTGGAGGCAGAGAGGAATCCGCTCAGGCCCTGGGTGGTGCGGCCACGGTCTGGACTGGACTGTCACTCGGTCTGTGTTCGGACCACGGTCCGCCATTTAGTGACGCCTGTTATACAATGTATTATTTATTATATTTTAGCTTACCAAGCCTCAGATGAAGTGGCTGCATTTGTTTTCTTTTCATTTAACGCACATCTTATCCTATGGTGTTTACACTCACTCCTTTAAGTAGTCATACCCTATAATAAGCCAAAACTCACTCTCTCCCGCAGACATTGGCAAACAGGTACAGATTATATATTGTAAACTGTCCAGGATGATTATGCAAAATAGACTGCACACATAAGCAATTAGCAGAATGGTTTTATTACTGGTACCTATAGTCCAACATCTCCTGCTAAATAGGCAGTACAGTTAGTAGTAATTTTGTTGTTTATGATTTTAATAACACCAAAAGCTTTCATAAAATTTGTAGAAATTGAACTAGAGAGAATGAGGGATAGTATTAGTAACATTAGTGACAGTGTAACAGAGTGCCTATTTACTCACTATGCCAGACGCAGACCACATTACCTCTTTTTACTATAGCTCCCTGTTTTCTGGACTTGCCCAGAGAAAATAATTTCCTCAGCATTCCTCCCTCAGCAGCCCAAAAAGACCACAACTGATGAGGCAGAGGTAGCTGGGCAAGTGATCTGCAGCCCAGTGGGAGGACCTCCACTGTCAGAACCAACGTAATGGCATCTTCTGCTGGAAAGATCCAGCTACTTTAGGGAGCACCACACCAATTCTTACCAGAGTACTCCAGTTCCAGTGGGAGGCCCTTTACCGTGGAATTGATTCTCAGCTTTACCCTTTGTTGCTCTGTTATAAAGTGTATGCTATACAGCCACATGTTACTGTGAATGAGCCACAGAGAAATTGCTGTGAAGAGTCCAAGTTTCGGCTGCTTTAATAATCTGGTTTGCATTTTTCTGCAGTGTATGCATGCTCTTTGCCAACTGGACCCTGTTTTACGTCTATATTTGCACCTGTTAAGTAAACTGCAAGTTACAGTTACCTTCTGGCTATCTGATCGCCCATACTGTTGCAGTAGCAGTAATGAGGTTAATAATGATTTTTGTATCCCCAGCATCTTTCCTAGTGTTGAAAAAAATGAGTTAGAAAGATTTTGAAGCAGTAGTTGTAGATAACACAATAGTAAAAATTCAGGGAATATCAGGTGTTGGAGTAGGGAAGTTGTGAATTCCTGGTGACATTAGGAAAAGGGTTCAATGGAAAATGTCTCAAGGCTTAGATAGAGCACCCAGGAAGGAATAAAGAAGAATAAGTTTGTGATGGTTGTATGCCTGGAGACTAAAAATGCATTGTAGAATTTTCTGTAATATAACAAGGATCAAGGGGCATGGGGACCTTTTTGTGCATGCATGTGATAATGTCATGGCATGTGATGACTACTGCATACATATGGATTAGTGATGTGTTTTCAAGCTTTACACAAAGGTTACTCGCCTTTAGATGTAGAAGAAAATATGGCACAACTAGATAATGCATACAGCACACAGTATGCAAGTTCAAATTTTTGTTTCCATTTACTGCTTGATAGTCATACACATAACATTCCTTTCTCTACTTATTTGAAAAACCCATAACATAAATACATTTATCCAACATTTTCTTTGACGAGAAAGCTTCCAAATCCTGTTGTACTTAGCTAAAGCCTTGCAGAAGATAAACCCACCAATGAACTTTTATTGGATTATTTTACAATTTGAAACAATGGTCCAGGATTACTTGCTAAAAACAAATGTCCATTATGGGGAAGATTTAATCACATATAAATGTATATTTATATTCTTGGATCCAGCTCACAGCATGGTATTTTTTAGCTAAACGGATATGAAGGAAGTAATGTGGTAGCACTGTGTGTGTGCAGACTAGAGATTAGCAAATACAAACTGCAAAAATATGATTTGCATAAATGCTTCCAACCACCTCCATTTTCATTTTTTCTTAGATTAATCTAAAATTCCAACGTATATTGTTGTTATTATACTACTTTATTAAACATTCTACTTATTATACTACGGTATCAAACATTCAAGATTGTGGATACAAAGATTTGTTATTATTTTTGAAGTGATAGCTAATCTCAAGGAATTAGGAAAGCTGAATGAAAAAAGATATGTGTATAACTGATGGCTGTATTAACATGAATATATATATATATATATATATATATATATATATATATATATATATATATATATATATATATATATACAGTGGGGACGGATAGTATTCAGACCCCTTTAAATTTTTCACTCTTTGTTATATTGCAGCCATTTGCTAAAATCGTTTAAGTTCATTTTTTTTTCCTCATTAATGTACACACAGCACCCCATATTGACAGAAAAACACAGAATTGTTGACATTTTTGCAGATTTATTAAAAAAGAAAAACTGAAATATCACATGGTACTAAGTATTCAGACCCTTTGCTCAGTATTTAGTAGAAGCACCCTTTTGATCTAATACAGCCATGAGTCTTTTTGGGAAAGATGCAACAAGTTTTTCACACCTGGATTTGGGGATCCTCTGCCATTCCTCCTTGCAGATCCTCTCCAGTTCTGTCAGGTTGGATGGTAAACGTTGGTGGACAGCCATTTTTAGGTCTCTCCAGAGATGCTCAATTGGGTTTAAGCCAGGGCTCTGGCTGGGCCATTCAAGAACAGTCATGGAGTTGTTGTGAAGCCACTCCTTCGTTATTTTAGCTGTGTGCTTAGGGTCCTTGTCTTGTTGGAAGGTAAACCTTCGGCCCAGTCTGAGGTCCTGAGCACTCTGGAAAAGGTTTTCGTCCAGGATATTCCTGTACTTGGCCGCATTCATCTTTCTCTCAATTGCAACCAGTCGTCCTGTCCCTGCAGCTGAAAAACACCCCCACAGCATGATGCTGCCACCACCATGCTTCACTGTTGGAACTGTATTGGACAGGTGATGAGCAGTGCCTGGTTTTCTCCACACATACTGCTTAGAATTAAGGCCAAAAAGCTCTATCTTGGTCTCATCAGACCAGAGAATCTTATTTCTCACCATCTTGGAGTCCTTCAGGTGTTTTTTAGCAAACTCCATGTGGGCTTTCATGTGTCTTGCACTGAGGAGAGGCTTCCGTCGGGCCACTCTGCCATAAAGCCCCGACTGGTGGAGGCCTGCAGTAATGGTTGACTTTCTACAACTTTCTCCCATCTCCCGACTGCATCTCTGGAGCTCAGCCACAGTGATCTTTGGGTTCTTCTTTACCTCTCACCAAGGCTCTTATCCCCCGATAGCTCAGTTTGACCGGACGGCCAGCTCTAGGAAGGGTTCTTGTTGTCCCAAATGTCTTCCATTTAAGGATTATGGAGGCCACTGTGCTCTTAGGAACCTTAAGTGCAGCAGAAATTTTTTTGTAACCTTGGCCAGATCTGTGCCTTGCCACAATTCTGTCTCTGAGCTCTTTAGGCAGTTCCTTTGACCTCATGATTCTCATTTGCTCTGACATGCACTGTGAGCTGTAAGGTCTTATATAGACAGGTGTGTGGCTTTCCTAATCAAGTCCAATCAGTATAATCAAACACAGCTGGACTCAAATGAATGTGTAGAACCATCTCAAGGATGATCAGAAGAAATGGACAGCACCTGAATTAAATATATGAGTGTCACAGCAAAGGGTTTGAATACTTAGGACCATGTTATATTTCAGTTTTTCTTTTTTAATAAATCTGAAAAAATGTCAATAATTCTGTGTTTTTCTGTCAATATGGGGTGCTGTGTGTACATTAATGAGGAAAAACAATTAACTTAAATGATTTCAGCAAATGGCTGCAATATAACAAAGAGTGAAAAATTTAAGGGGGTCTGAATACTTTCCCTCCCCACTATATATATATATATATATATATATATATATATATATATATATATATATATATATGCGGCTGCAGCTCTGATGCTGCTCTGTTGAAACAGCATGGGGAATTAGCTCAATTGGTAGAACATGTATTATCACAGTCTGATGGTTAAAAGTGACTTGTGCCAGGTGTCTGCTGCCAAGCCACTCTGTCCACCTGTGTCTCCTTGGGAAGATGGAATGGTGCTACGGGGTACCAGTGACTGGAGCACAGACAGGGCAGACTGGGATAGTTTGGTCAAAACGTTAGTAGCATTATTGAAGATAGCATTTATGTGTAATACTGAGGTAGACATGACAGCTGCAGTGCCAAATGGAGGGGCTGCAGAGCAGCCAGTAGTCAAGGGTGCGTTGTCTGCTGCAGAAGTTAACCACCTCCAGTCAGAAGGAATGGGGCGCATGATTACAGAGGTTTTGTTCACAGTCACAACAGATGGGTATGGTGGAGTGTCAGAAGGACAGTGTAACTTATAATGAATTGGAATAGCTCACTGTTACTGAAGGAGAGGGGATGAGTATGACATGCATCTGACAGTGCTCTGGGGGAGCACCAGGATGTGAAATCAGTTACCTCCAGTGAGGAGGAGGTCTCTTTAAATGTCCCTGCCACTTGAGTCTCAGTGAATGAACCCCTCCACATCCCTAGTAAGGGAAGAGTCCCTAAAAAAGTCTTATGCTTAGGTGTGGAATGTATAGAGATTACGGATACATTACTGGAAATTATGGAATTGATGAAAACACATTCCTCGTACACCTGGGTGTCTCTACCACCGACGGACAAGCTGGTACTGTGAAGTCAGTGGAGTCAGGTACTGCAGGCGGTACAACGCAAGGTTGGTCAAAATTGAAACTGGATACTTCAATGTTCGTTACTTGTATGGAAAGTGGTCTCACGGTTCCCTGCGAGAATGCTTCCAGCGATTGTTTTGTGCAGCCGCTCAGGAGAGCTGCTAGAGAAATCACAAATGACATACATGTTAGAGGTCTCTCTGCTTGATGGTGTGATAAGGACCATTCTTGCTGATGCGGTTCAAGGTGCAGCTGAGCAGTGGTTGGTAATTGGTGTGTACTATCTCACCTGCTAATCCTTATAAAAAGGAAGGGCCCAGAAAATACGCAGTTTAGGTGTCTGGAGACACTCAGCCAGAAAATACTAACAGCATTAGTAACTGTAAAATAGAAACTTGTGAACCCATGTTGAATGTTATTGTAAATGAGGTTTTGGTGGCCGAGGATAACCGCACCCCAAGATTGGTTGAAGTTGGTACAAATTAGAAGAAATGTGTCTTTGTGTTTAGCACAGGAGGTTCCCTACAGCTTCAGAACAGGAAGTTGGGGAAAGGCAGTAGGAAAGCCAGAACACACCAAGAAAGTGAAAGTATCCTTTGGACCCCTAGACCAAAAGGTAGGAGGGGTGGTAGGATGGGTAGGGTTATATTAAGGTTTCAAAATAAGTGCTTGTGGAAACACATCAGAAAGAAGACTTGGGAAGGTCTAATTAAAGTGGAGTTCCACCCAAAAGTGGAATGTCTGCTTATCTGCTTCCTCACCCCCTCTGGTGCCACGTTTAGCACCTTTCAGGGGGGGGGGGGGGGACAGGTACCTGTTTTTGACAGGTACCCTTCCCCACTTCCAGGAGACCACTGCGGCTCCGTCCCTCGGGAAGTTAGGCCCCCCTCCTCCTTTCTTCCGTCACCGGTCCAGTTAGAAAGCACAGCGTTCTTCACGCATGCGCTGTAGGGAGCCGGCTCTAAAGCTGAAAAGCTTCACTGCCAGTTTCCCTTAAGATGAATGGCGATGGCAGCACCCGGCAACCGATCTTAAAATCGGGAACCCTGGACAGGTAAGTGTACATATATTAAAAGTTAGCATCTACAGTATTTGTAGCTGCTGACTTTTAATTTATTTTTTGCCCAGACAGAACTCCTCTTTAAGTTCTGTAGAGCAGAGGTCCGCTTTAGAGGTAGAGGTAAGGTAGTGTCCAGTAGAAAGTGAAAGAGTTAGGAGGTCGCTGGCACACAGATACCAGAAGAGAGGAGTTTGTGTCTCCTTCCCTTTGGTTAGAAAACAAAGGTGAGGGGGGGTTGTATGTGACAAAGAGAAACCCTGTCACTGCGAAAATAGAGGAGCATATGACACGGGATTCACATTGAGGGTTACTGCAAGGTTCCAGACTGTCATTTGCAAATCGAGAAAGCTGTGTTTTTGCCTATATTCTGTAGTTTTGGACCAGAACCTATTATCCTGTGTCTGAATTTTACCAGGTGCCTGCAGTCTGTCTGAGTACACAGGTGTGCAGGATCGTTATATACTCAGGCCTGAGAATAGCTCACAGTTTAGAGACAGCTCCCAGTGTGGAAGACAGAAAGTCTCACTCAGGGATCAGAGGTGCCCCAGCCAGCAGCAATGAGACAGAAGACCTCACCCAGGGGTCAGAGGTTCCCCCAGCAAGCAGCCAGGAGACAGGAGGTCTTGTTCCAGGCTCATGTGGGTGTTTAGGAGAACCCCTATACAGAAGCCGGGATTGGCCTATTCAACAGGACGCTGTGACTAAAGGCTAAGAGAGCCAAGTGAACCAGTAGAGCTGGACAAGATAGCCAGAGGGACTGGTAAGCAGCGGTGCTTCACTGCTCATATTGATGTGGAAGAACCCCTGCGTGGGCAACTGATGTCTATGTGAACTTGCCGTTTTATTTAATAAAAGTGGGTTGCCATGCCCTAAACTACAGTTAGATCTGGTATAACTCCTCAAAAAAATCACTTACCACATGAGAATAATCTCATATATATATATATATATATATATATATATATATATATATATAATTTTTTTTTTTTTTTTTTTTTTATTTACACTGTATATGTACTGTATGTCCCATTTTATAATGCTGATGCTTAGTGGGAGAACAGTAGAAGAGAAAAGGATCATAAAGCACAACCAAACATGGGCTCTAAAAATTGTATGAGCGCCAAGATGCAGGGAACACCAAAGCTTGAACTGATATGGTATGCTGTAAGCACAGAAAAGCTCTCCATGACTCTCAATTTTTCATTTTGGAACTGATTCATTAAAACTATAGCAAGAAAGCTAGAGAAAACGAGAAACTCTTTCCAATTTAATATCAAAGTCTTAGGTTGCTATGGGTCATATAGTCCGTAATCTTGCACTTTTACATAGTTCATTTTTTTTTATTTGCTTATATTTAAGGGTACATTATGACTTCATCATGCCATATGACAAATGAGTCCAATTATGACTTTTCATTAGCAACCTGGCACATGCCTGCAGCACGTTCTTGGAATGCAATGTGTGAGCAAGCATACACAATACAGTCCAACATGGAGAAGATCTCACAATCACAGCCATAGCCAATAAGAACAGAAAATGGATAAAGGACTTTTAACAAGCTGCTACTATTGGCAGCCCCTTTACTTTTCTTTTTCCTCTCTGTTTTCAATAGAGTTCTCCTATAACTTTTGCTTCCCGTGTATGCTAACAATTTGAGAAGTTCATTAGACATTCAACAAACAGCCCAGTTTATATATTAAATAATTAACTTTATGTAATACACATATCTTCCATTTGGCTGCCAAAGATTTAAAACATATGCATCGATAGACTGAGGTCTATATTTTCAATGGTCGAATATGTGGCTGCCAGTTCCTATTTTGTTAGCCTTCCATTGTTTATTTATTGATAACTCTTATGATGACTAATTTATTGTGTTATACTTCAAGTTGTGTACAGTAAATTTTTCAGTACTGAATCTATTCAATTATACACTTGACCAATTATATAAAGATTATTTTTTAATTAGGACAATACACATCCTCATTTAGTAATCTGTTATGCAAGCTTTTTGTTCATGTTTAGTTCTTTGTTGTGCTTTGAATAGGACAGATAGAAATGATCAATAGAAACTTTGTGCAAAATAAATTTCTTGCCATTAAGAGTGGAATCAGTAACAGGACAAATTAGTTTCAAAGCAGCTTAAAGCCTGAGTGTAGCTAAAACTAAAAACAAAAAAAAATCAGCACAAGGGACACAACCTACATCCCATGGAATGTGTGCATTGTGATGATTATTCTTTTAGTTGAAATCTTCATCCCTCCCTGGTTATTACAACTAAGGGGCTGTCACGGATCCTCATCAAGAGAGGCTAAATATGCCTGGCCTTAACCATTTCATGACTAAGCCTATTTTTGATATTTGGTGTCTACAAGTTAAAATCCGTATTTTTTGCTAGAAAATTACTTAGAGCCCCCAAGCCTTACATATATATTTTTTAGCAGAGAATCTAGAGAATAAAATGGTGATTGTTGCAATATTTTTTATCACATGGTATTTGTGCAGCAGTGTTTTAAACGCAACTTTTTGGGGAAAAGGGACACTTTCATGAATTTTGAAAAAAGCAAACAGTAAAGTTAGCCCAATTTTTTTGTATAATGTGAATGATGATGTTACGCCAAGTAAATAGATACTAAACATGTCACGCTTTATAATTGCACGCACTCGTGGAATGGCCACAAACTACGGTACCTGAAAATCTCCATAGGCGACGCTTTAAATTTTTTTTTATGGTTACCAGGTTAGAGTTACAGAGGAGGTCTAGTGCTAGAATTATTGCTCTCGCTCTGAAGATCACGGCGATACCTCACATGTGTGATTTGAACACCGTTTACATATGCGGGCGCAACTTTGGTATGCGTTTTCTTTGCTGCGCGAACTCGCGGGGACAGGGGCGCTTTAAAAAAAATTTTTCCTTATTTATTTTATTTATTTTTATATTTAGAAATTGTGTTTTAAAAAAAAAAAAAAGTTTTGATCACTTTTATTGCTGTCACAAGGAATGTAAACATCCCTTGTGACAGTAATAGGTGGTGACAGGTACTCTTTATGGAGGAATCGGGGGTCTAAAAGACCCCCGATCCCTCCTTTACACTTCACAGTATTCAGATCGCCGAAAATGATGATTCTGAATACTATATATTTTTTTAAAACCGGTGCCATTGGCAGCCGAGTAAACGGGGAAGTGACGTCATGACGCCGTTTCCGCGTTTACAATTAGGAGGCTGGAACGAAGCTGCTCACGGCTTCATTCCAGACTGTCAGCAGCCGCCAGAGGTGGCAGATTGATGATTGGCATGTATGTGGCATGTATGCAACCACCATTCTTATTGAGTGAACCTTGGGCTAATTGATCTAAGCTTTTTCGGTCCTCAGTACTAGCATCACCGTCACTCCATCTTGGGTGCAGTGTGTGCCTCTTGTTATCTGTTTTTCCTTTTTCCCCCCATGTGGGGGGTAATATATGCGTGATCCCTTGTAAGGCAGGTCTGGTCTATCACCCGCTCTCTGAGGAGTTGACCTATCACTGGGAGGCCAAAGACACAGGAGAGACTATATCCTTTTCATCATGAACACTTAGAACTATCGGGAACTTTGTGACTGTTGACAATTATCCTCTGAAGAAGACCCAGTTAGGGTCAAAACACGTCAGTTTCAATATTTATGATCCTGTTGTCTTAAATACATTGTATTGCACATTGTTCCCAATTACGGGCACTGTCCGCTGTGTTTTTTATCGTCCTTATCCCATATTGTAATCCAGTTCATGTCCTGACTCTATAGGTCAGAATCTATTTGTTTTATACTACCCTTTGTACTAATAAAATTATGTTTTGATTATTTACTTTGTATTCATTAGCTGCTCTAAAGCCCCGCTAGGGGGTTCTTCGTACAATTTTTATGTATCTTTATGGGGTGTGCAGCCTATTTGTCTGTACTCATGTGAGTGTCTCTTGTTGATTATATATTTCAGTTTATTTTTATCAATTTACAAAATGCAGTGAGCAAACAGAAGTAACATAAAATTCAAATCAATATTTGGTGTGACTGCCCTTCAAACCAGGATCAATTCTTACACTTGCACAAAGTCAGTGATTTTGTAGGACTGGACTCATGGTGTATGATTAACCAATTATACCAAGCAGGTGCTAATATTCATCAATTTCAAATGTAGGTCATGAACTGAAACAGAATTAGTTGTGTAGGAGGCTTAAAACTGGGTGAGGAACAGCCAAACTCTGCTACTAAGGTGAGATTGTAGAAGACAGTTTCATGTCAGCAGGTCATACACCATGGCAAGACTGAGCACAACAAGACACAAGGTAGAAATACTGCATAAGACAAAGATTTCAAAGCAGGCTGGGGTTTGAAGATGTGCTGTGCAAGCTCTTTTGAAGAAGCACAAAGAAATGGGCAACACTGAGGACCATAGATGCAGTGGTCGGCCAAGGAAACAATGCAGCAGATTAAAGACACATCATGCTTACTTCCCTTTGATATCGGAAGAAGATGTCCAGCAGTGCCATCAGCACAGAACTGGTGGAAAGCAGTGTGATCCAAGTAGACCTGTCTACCTCAGAAGCCTGGTCCAAATTATCTGGTTGAGGGGGGATTATGGTGTGGGGTTGTTTTTCAAGGGTTGGGCTTGGCCCCTTAGTTCCAGTGAAGGGAACTCTTAAGGCATCAGCATACCAAGACTTTTGGACAATTTCATGCTCCCAACTTTGTGGGAACAGTTTGGAACAGCTTCCTGTTCCAACATGACTGCTCACCAGTGCACAAAGCAAGGTCCATAAACACATGGATGAGCGAGTTTGGGGTGACGGAACATGACTTTCCTGCACAGAGTCCTGACCACAACCCGATAGAACACCTTTAGGATGAATTAGAGCGGATACTGTGCGCCAAGCCTTTTCGTCCAATATCAGTTCCTGACCTCACAAATGTGCTTCTGGAAGAATGGTCAAACACTCCCATAGACACATTCCTAAACCTTGTGGACAGCCTTCCCAGAAGAGTTAAAGCTGTTATAGCTGCAAAGGGTGGGTCAACTCAATATTGAACCCTATGGACTAAGGCCCCATTCACACTAGCGCGTTTTTTGATGCATTTTGCATTTTGCAGAAATGCACGGGAATTTTTTAACATGGGTTCCTATGGAACATGTTCACATCAATGCTTTTTTGTATCTCAGCGTTTTTGGAAAGGGTCGGGGACTTTTTTCATGCAAAAAGCAGCGTTTTGCATGTAATGGTTTTCAATGGACAAGCATCAAAAACGCAAGTGCTGCGTTTTTGCAGCGTTTTTGATGCGTTTTTGATGCGTTTTTGGTGCGTTTTTGCCGTTTTTTTTTTTTTTTTTTTTTTTGTAATTTTTTTTTAAGACTGTAAAAAAAATGAAAAAAAAAAAAAAAAAACGCAAAACGCAAATCGCGGCAAAAACGCCGCAAAAACGCGGCAAAAACGCGGCTCAAAAACGTGGCAAGCATGAAAAAAAAACCTCCAAAAACGCTCAAAAGCAACATGCATAGGTGTGAATCGAGCCTAAGACTGGGATGCCATTAAAGTTCATGTGCATGTAAAGGCAGGCGTCACAATACTTTTGACAATATAGTATAAATAATTTAGGAGTGATCAGCATAGGGAGCGCATTTCTTTCATATGTATGACAGGTATACCTAAGAATGTTTCTAGCAGGTTAAAAGCAGATGATATGGGGAAAGCAGGTGATATGGCTGATGGTGGCAGTTTTTGATTAATATGAATTTATAAGCTGATGGATGTTGTTTCAAAAAAGGAATACACTCAATAAAGGGGAAAAAATCATAAACACAATGAATTAGACTTACTGTGCACTGCTGCTTTAAACGCTGTGTATATGCAATGCACATTAAAATTGTGATAGAGTCATGGTAATGTGATCTGCACTAATATGTTAATGGATCCTGTCAGGCTTCTAGAACAGCTACTTGCGACCATTTGCAAAGCACAGCGAGAGGCCTGAAATGGTCATGACAGCTGAGCAGGCACAAAATAACGTAAAACACAACAACTCAAAAGACCTACACTTTAACTCTGCCAATGCCTGAATTCATTTAAAGGGAAATGTCTGGGAGACATCAGATTATCAAAATCCATATGAGATAAAAGTCCATTCACAGTTCTGAGTTGTTGTTGTTATAGTTCACCTTGGTTATGTACTATGTACTGCTGCCTTTCAATTCTGGTGGTGGACACAAATTTAGTATACTTAAAATTGGGAATGAAGGAAATCTAAATCATGTTCGTATGTTAGCACCATAAACTGATTAACTTTCCAACAGTGACAACTGCAATTGGGTACCTGCCCCAGGGTGCCGCAGGTTCATTTGCAGTTTTCCATTCACTACCATTAAAATCAATAACAATTACTGCACTGCAGAGTGCACAAAGGGGAGTTTGCTGTCCAATTATCCTTTACAGCAGAGCTTGGAAGGAAGCTGTTGAGAGAATTCTTAAAGTGCAGTGATGCTTCCCAATGAATCCACTATGCTTGATCTGGTGATCTGTGATGTCACAGTAGTAAGCACAAGGAAAACACTGGGAAATATGCTTTCATTCTGAAATGTTCCTGTACATCTCTGCTTTAAATCAGATTTGTTTTTAATGCAGATACCCTAAAGCTGCATGTCAAAAATAGTGCATGCATACTTGCAGAACAATAGGAGCATAGCTCCCAACTGTCCCTGATTTGGGACAAAGTCCCTCTGTCCCTCTTTCCTTCTCCTTTGTCCCTCATTTTGGTCTGGTCTATATAGTTGTATATAAAATGCACTTTTTATCTTTCACAAAATGTTTTCCAGTGCTAAACCTTTCATCCAATTTCTAAATTGCTGTATTTGTAAATTCCAAAAGCCAATATAAAGGAACAGTAGTGGGGAAACAAACACATATGGGTTTAACTAATCTTTATTTTATGTATAATTCTCCTTTAGGGGGGCGTGGCAAGGGGAATGTCTTATACCTACATACTTTTGCTAATAGGTGTCCCTCATTCCCATATCAGAAAGTTGGGGGGGTATGTAGGAGGAATTTATCAAAACATTAGCAGCAATAACGTGCAGCAGCTGTGCATAGCTTCTATTTTCAGCTTGTTGATGTAAAGTTTCACTAAATCCACATCTTAAAAAAACTATGAATAAATGGTGTATTACATGCTGTTCTACTCGCTCAGTCACTATGAAATTTGTTTTCTGTATTCTGCAAAAAAAAAACCTGCCTGATCCTGCTGTTCTCTATCTCCCCCTTCTGTCCAAGTCCCCAATTCAGCTAGGGATTTTGCAGAGCAGTGTTGTCAGCTTTGTACTTGCTCCGTTTTCAGTGTATTTCTGTCAGGACTGGGCTCAGCCCTTCCTTCTCTGAGCTGGCTACTCAGCTGTCGGCTAATTGCCAGTTCCTATCTCTCTACAGGTACTCAGCTGTTGATGATAGCCTGCTCATCATTCCTGCCTACTTAAGCCGTCCAGCCCAGAGGATCTCTGCCTTCGCCAACATCTCAGTGATGCTCTCCTGCACTCCTGTTAAAAGACTTGCTTGGCTGGCATCCCTTCTGGCTCCAGATCCTGCTTGCTTTTTTACTACGCTCATCTCCGGCTCCCTGACGTTTGGCTTGTCTGACTATCCATTCCAGTTCCTGAACTCTGGCTATGTTTTGACTACGTTTGTTCTATTTACTTTTATTACTAAACAAGTGTGATTTAACTGTACTGTACTTCTGTCTTGGTCTGATTTCATGGATTCCGACAATTTCTACCCTGAGCATTTCCTCCCTATCACATCTGAGCAGTTCATGTGACTATAGAGTCACACATGTGGATGTATACACAGTGGTAAACAACAGCCCACTCCCTCCTCCTCCATGCCTACTAATCAGCTAAACACAATAAGGGCGGGTTATTACATGTAGTTCAATGGAGGCTTCACCTTCCTGTTATTCTTATGCTGGCCATACACACACAGAATTTTGGCCGAAACTGGTTGTTTTTGGAAAGATCGTTTGACAATTGTGCTGTTAGTGGACCCAACTTTACAAACGATCTCGGCTGTGGGCCCAGCTAACGTCGATGGATCTGAAGCGAAAACTTTTACCGTTTCAACTAAAGTGTATATGTGGATGTTGTAATCGAAAAAATAAGAATATTCTGTCTTGTATGATTTATATATGTTTTTATTGTTATCCAACGGTCACTATGATCATGGAAACGATTATGTAAACGAGTTTATTCTGTCAGTTAGTGGCCAATTCGCTTTCGACCGACGAGTAATCATTCAACCTGCAAAGGACCGAAATTCTGTGCGTGTATGACCAGCATAAGACACAGGCTGGAGGGGCGTGACACTACCTGTGTCTGGTAGAAATCTACCCACACCATGTTATTGCCAAAAAAAAAATAAAGATTTGATTTCAAATATATATTTGTATGACAATTTAAAACAGTTTATTGATATTAATTATGTATTTTTACTCTGTATTCCAAAGGTTGTTTTTATTTTTTATTTTGAACACGTGACCAACAGCAGAGGACTAGAAGCTCCTCCAACTTATGTTTCCCTGCAGACAGGCTGGATAAGATCTGGGTCATGTGACAGCTGTCTATCGATTAGGAAAAAGGTACTTAGATGTGTTTTTTTTTTTTTTAAATAATTACAGTGCCATCATCCATATACAGAAATAGGAGGGACAATGTAAATTAAACAGTGTGTGTTTAGTATCACTTTAACCGTTTGCCGAACAGCCGTCGTCATTATACTGTGACAGGTTGTCACGGCTACGCAAACTGCCGTAGGTGTGTACGTCGGCTGCTTTATAGCGCGATGCCAGACACGATGCGCATGGCCAGCGGCCATGATGTCCGCCAGCCACCCGCGATTGCTCCTCAGAGAGCCAGAACGGGGATCTGTCAATGTAAACAGACAGATCCCCGTTCTGTTAGGGAAGTAGAGAAATATCTGCTGTTCCTAGTTATCAGGAACAGTGATCTCTCTCCTCCTCCAGTCAGTCCACTCCCCCCACATTTAGAAACATCTCCCTAGGGAGCACTTAAAACCTTGATTGCCCCTTAGTGTTAACCCCTTCCCTGCCAGTGGCATTTATACAGTAATCAGTGGCTATTTTTAGCTCTGATCGCAGTATAAATGTGAATGGTCCCAAAAAAGTCTCAAAAGTGTCCGATCTGTCCGCCCCAATGTCGCCGTCTTGCTAAAAATTGCTGATCACCGCCAGTACTAGTAAAAAAAAAAAAATTAATACTAAAAATGCCATAAATATATCCCCTATTTTGTAGACACTATAACTTTTGTGCAAACCAATCAATATACGCTTATTGTGATTATTTTTTTTACCAAAAATATGTAGAAGAATACATATTGGCCTAAACTGATGAAGACTTTTTTTTTATTATTTTGTTTTGGATATTTATTATAGCAAAAAGTAAAAAATATTGTGTTTTTTTTTTTTTTTTTAAACTTGTCGCTCTCTTTTTTTGTTTATAGCGCAAAAAATAAAAACCTCAGAGGTGATCAAAGACCACCAAAAGTAAGCTCTATTGTGGGAAAAAAGGGCATAAATTTTGTTTGCGTACAACGTCGCAATTGTCAGTTAAAGCGACGCAGTGCCGTATCGCAAAAAAATGGCCTGCTCAGGAGTGTGGGTAAATTCTTCCGGGGCTAAAGTGGTTACGTTTGAAAATGAAAAACTGAAGCTGATTGGTTGCCATGCATAACTGCTCTAGATTCTGGTTGCTCCAGGTTTGATATACTCCAGTGTATGTGGTGTGTGACTTTTCATGGGTTCACCCATCTGCTGTGCAGGACTTGGGATTCTATATGACCTTTTGGTTGCAGATTTTCTAGCAGCTCAGTCCAGAGACCATATGCGTTCCACACTTCTCTCTTTGGCCTCATTCACATGGTATTTGTGTGCCAGTCGCAGCAAAAATCAAATGGATTCTGGTGGCTGGATTTACAGGTGGATGTAGATAGTTTTGGCTGCTCAGCCTGCACAAAGAAATGTCAGGCTGACAGTGTGCACAGCTGTCCACTGGTGTTCAGATGTAATCGTACATGGAGTGATTCCCCTGCGGGTAGGGACAGATGATGGGCTCTGGATGTAAAGAGCTTGCATCCCTAATCCAAGGTAATCATTTCAAGTGTAATTACATCTGAACACCAGTGGACAACTGTGGCCACTGTGAGCCTGTCATTTCTTTGTACAGCTTGAGGAGCTACAACTAGCCCTATCCACCTGTGAATCCAGCTGCAGAAATCCACTGGATTTTTCTGGTAGCTAAAACTAAAATACCATGTGAAAGAGTCCTTAGTATGTCATTACTCTACTTACTATATTTGTACAAGAGGCTCCGGCCATGACTGCAAAGAAACAGTGTGCCACCTCCCCAGTCATGTTCTGGGTTTCTCTTCTCATTTGTTGATATCTGCATAAGAAAAGTAACAAGTGGATGATGACAAAAGAACCGAGGGAGGATTAGGGAGATATTGAACCTCCCTATTACACACCTAATTGCTGACAAAGAAGAATATTAGTTCCTACAGAGAACCTCCTTTGTGGAAATGATTACATCATTTCCATCAAATGGTAGCACTGCCTTTATCTAATGCAGATAAGGATACTAGGCAAGATGGCATATGAATAATATGAAATGGAAAATGCAAAAGATGACACAGATTGACAAGAATGTATACATGTACACATTTTAACTTGAAATTTTAGAGTGTTTGCATTTTAAAATAGAAACTTTAGTTGTAATATTATTCTGTGGTTATTGTTTGTGGCTCACTGAAAGAAAGTGGGTGAAAATAAGAAGCGAAAGAGGGCTGAATCACTGCACTGCATAGGGCGGCCCAGCACAGACATTTATTGGGGACCATACTACTATTATTATTATACTATTTTATATAAATTGGTTAAAAATAGGAAACTCTATGTTAAAAATATACCATTGTATTTCTACCCTGTTAGGTGTCAGAAATAATATAAATAATATGCTTCTTGTCAGATTGGGTATTAATGCAGTAAACTTAAAGAGCAGCTCACAGTCTCAAAACTGCATAGACTCAGAGATTCTATCAAAGAGATTTCCTCTGTACCTAAACCCAACCACGAGGAACCATTCACTCTGTTGTAGAAGTTACAGTCATAACTTCCAGCACATCATTCATGACAAAACCACTCAAAAATGGCATTGGCGCATCTTCAAAGTGTTGCTGTTGCCATGCTGATTTTCCAAACATGATGTTCCTTTACAACTGTCACAAAATACACTATATTGTCAAAAGTATTGGGACGCCTGAACTTTAATGGCATCCCAGTCTTAATCTGTAGGGTTCAATATTGAGCTGGCCCACCCTTTTGCAGCTATAACAGCTTTAACTCTTCTTGTAAGGCTGTACACAAGGTTTAGGAGTGTGTCTATGGGAATATTTGACCGTTCTTCCAGAAGCGCATTTGTGAGGTCAGGCACTGCTGTTGGACGAGAAGGCCTGGCTCGCAGTCTCCGCTATAATTCATCCCAAAGGTGTTCTATTGGGTTGAGGTCAGGACCCTCTGCAGGTCAGTCAAGTTCCTCCACCCCAAACTTGCTCATTCATGTCTTTATGGACCTTGCTTTGTGCACTGGTGTGCAGTCATGTTGGAACAGGAAGGGGCCATCCCCAAACTGTTCCCACAAAGTTGGGAGCAAGAAACCTCATAAGAGCACTTCTGGAAGAATGGTCAAACATTCCCATAGACACACTCCTAAACCTTGTGGACAGCCTTCCCAGAAGAGTTGAAGCTGTTATAACTGCAAAGGGTGGACCAACTCAATATTGAACCCTACGGACTAAGACTGGGATGCCATTAAAGTTCATGTGTGTGTAAAGGCAGGCTTTCCAATACTTTTTACAATATAGTGTAGTTTTATTTGGGTGATGCCTGCCCCTTAACTGGCATATTCTTCTACTTCTCTTTCACTGCTGGTTATGTAACTGTTGGGTTCCTTCTAGCTTGCTCTACTATTCAATGGAACACTGAGGTTTTAACCAATACTTTTTAAACCTCTGGACTAGGGATGAGCCCAATGTTCGAGTCAAATGTAAGATCCCGCCCCCCCATGTGAATGGGTAGGGGTACCCCTACCCATTCACCCAAAAAAGTGTCAAAATGGTAAAAGTGACAGTAGACAGTTTGGGAAAAGCCCTTTATTAACAAAAAAAAAAGAGTGTCCCGCGATGTAACTTCATCTTCAAAGACATCACCGATTACCCGAGAAAAAAGAAATGGAAAAACTCTGCCTTGATGGGAGGCTTTTTGCAATGACAGCTGTTATATAGCTGAGGGAGGGGCCACCTGGTGACATAAACGGGTAACCCCGTCCTCCTCTGACATTACGTGACGTCCCATGACTTCAGAAGAGGGGGTCATCTGCGCTGTCATCAAAGATGAAGTTACATCGCGGGACACTTTTTTTTTTAAAAAAAGGACTTGTCCCAAACTGTCTACTGTAATTTTTACCATTTTGACACTTTTTTTGGTGAATGTGTAGGGGTACAATGTACCCAATACCCATTCACATAGGGGGGGCTGGGATCAAGGGGTCCCCTTGTCAAAGGGGGCTTCCAGATTCCGATAAGGCTTCTGCCTGCAGACCCCCACAACCACCAGGCAAGGGTTGTGGAGAAGAAGCCCTTGTCCCCATGGGACCCCAAAACACCCTCCCCATGTTGAGGGCATGTTGCTTGGTATGGTTCAGGGGGAGGGTGGCGCTCTCTCGTCCCCCCTCTTTTCCTGTGGCCTGATAGGTTGCATGCTCAGATAAGGGTCTGGTATGGAGTTTGGGGGGGACCCCCACACCATTCTTTTTTACATATTGGCACAAGGTTCCCCTTAATATCCATACCAGGCCTGGAGGGCCTGCATGGGGGTCCCCTTGGGACAATTGGGTCCCCTCCGACAATTCATTACAACCGCGGGCAGTTTTTATTAAAACAACAAAAAAATTAAATTAAATTTTTTCCTTTAGAAATGTCATTTTTCTGTGGTACTGTTCTAAACATGGGAAAGATCCGCTACTTTACAGGCATACTAAGGACACCCCCCAGGCACGATGTTTAAAGGAATATTTAATTTTTATTGTTTCACTTTAAGCATTATTAAAATCACTGCTCCTGAAAAAACAGGTGTTTTTTAAAACTTTTTTTTGCATTTATACATGTCCTCTGGGGCAGGACCCGGGTCCCCAAACACTTTTTATGGCAAAAACATGCATACAAGCCTTTTAAATTTGCACTTTTGATATTTCATGTTCGTGTCCCATAGACTTGAATGGTGTTCGCACAAATTCTTTGCCTCTTCGCAAGTTCTGCTGTGAACCGAACTCTAGGGTGTGCGTCTCATCCCTACTCTGACCATGGTTTTCCTTGTAGGGGTTGCATGCAGTGTAATTTGTATTAATTACATAGTGATAGAGACCCTTAAAAAGAATCTTTAGTCTCCCCCTCAAAAAAAAAAGTCAGCAGATACAAATACTGTAGCTGCTGACTTTTAATAAAATGATACTTAACTGTACAAGGTTCCATCACTGTCCTCACCTAGGCCAGTTTTTCATCAGTCTTTGTGTTCCCAGTGCCAGCATGTTTACTAAGGGAAGCTGACTGTGACTCCTTGTGGCTTCACAGCCAGCTTCCCATTATGCATGTTCAAGCCGTGCTGCTCTTTGGGAATGGTCCAACAGCCTTCTGGGATCTGTGACGTGCCCCAGAAGGCTGCGGGCAAATGGGTGGGGCAAACTTCTGCTCGGATCACCTAGGCAAAACCAAGAACTGTCTTCCCAAAAAATTGTCCAAAAGTGGTAGAGGGGGGGGGGGCGGAAAAGTGGAGCTTCCCCTTTTGGGTGATGTTCAACCTTAGGGTCATGCTAAAAGAACACAGCTTGAGCTCATACATTTTTCTCAGCACTATTGCGCACAGGTGTTTCTCAGTACAGGAGTGTTAGCATTGGACTCCAATACCCTATGCACAAGTATTTGGCCAATAATAAGGCTTTTGGTTTTAAATTAGCTATAGCAAGGTTAATGAGAAATAATCAAGAATGGTCATTTGTTGTAATTTGTATTAATAATCATAAATTGTTACCATAGTGTGGTCTTACTCTTCATGGATAACTGTTTCCCTGTTCATATACATGTATTCTCTCCTTCTTAGAAGAGATGTGTCAGCTCCTTTGTTATTTGACAGTTTTCTGAGTGTCTTTTATCAGCACTGTGCTTCAACAAGAAAAAGCCTTTGTAAGAGCACCCAGTCTAATACTTCGGCTTTAAGTGGGAGAGGATACAAGACAAATTGCTATTCATGAGAAGTAAGGCTGAAGTACTGTAGCAAGTCAAGAGTGGAGATTCAGTTTTTTAGAAATGTCCATTCCTGACTCTATTAAACCTAAAACCAAAAATGTAATGTATTGCAGCTTACCAAATATTTAATGTTGTGGCTAAATTAGTCTTCTTAATTTTGACCCCTTTCACACTGAGGCGTTTTTCAGGCGCTTTTGGGCTAAAAATAGCACCTGTAAAGCGCCTGAAAAACACCTCCCCTGCAGTCTCAGTGGAAAAGCCTGAGTGCTTTCACACTGGGGTGCTGTGCTGGCAGGAAGTGAAAAAATGTCCTGCAAGCAGCATCTTTGAGGCGGTGAAAGGAGCGTATACCGCCGGCGGTGTGGGTGAGTGACCGCCGCGTGCCGTGGGAGCGTGCCTGTGGGTCCCGCGGACTCGATGTCCGCCAGTGGCCCGTAATCGTGGCATGGGGAGGCAGAACAGGGAGATGTGTATGTAAACAAGGCATTTCCCTGTTCTGCCTATCAAAATGACAGGGATCTACTGCTCCCAGTGATCGAGAGCAGTGATCTCTGTCATGTTCTAGTGAGCCCACCCCCCCTACAGTTAGAATACACTGAGGGAACACACTTAACCACTTGATCGCCCCCTAGTGTTTAACCCCTTCCCTGACAGCGACATTTACACAGTAATCAGTGCATTTTTATAGCACTGATCGCTGTATAATTGTCAATGGTCCCAAAACAGTGTCAAAAGTGTTCGATCTGTCCGCCGCAATGTCGCAGTCACAATAAGAATTGCAGATCACCGCCATTACTAATAAAAATAAAAATGTAACAAATGCCATAAATCTATCCCCTATTTTGTAGACGCGATAACTTTTGCGCAAACAAATCAATATACACAGATTGCGATTTTTTTTTTTTTTTTTTTTACCAAAAATATGTAGAAGAATACATATCGGCCTAAACTGAGGAAGAAATTCGTTTTTTTATATTTTTTGGTGGGATATTTATGATAGCAAAAAGTAAAAAATATTGCTTTTTTTTTTTTTTTTCAGAAATTGTCGCTATTTTTTTGTTTATAGTGCAAAAAATAAAAATTGCAGAGGTGATCAAATACCACCAAAAGCAAGCTCTATTTGTGGGAAAAAAAAGAAGTAAATTTTGTTTAAGTACAACGTCTCATGACCGGACAATTGTCAGTTAAAGCGATGCAGTGCCGAATCTCAAAAAATGGCCCGGTCATTCAGCAGCCAAATCTACAGTGGCTGAGGTGGTTAAAGAGTAACTCCACTTTTGTTAAGAAAAACATTCCTCTTTGGGTAATCAAATTACATTGCAAAGATTTTGACAAACTTTGTTGCAGAGTTCTACCTTTTGTTATTCTGAAGAAATAGCTGTTCGTTTGTCTGTCTGTGCCATATCGCAAAAAAGGGCTTGGTCAGGAAGGGGGTAAATCCTTCCGGGGCTGAAGTGGTTAATGTGGTTGTAAAGGCAGAATATTTTTTATCTTAATGCATTGTATACATTAGGATAAAAAAACTTCTGTGTGCAGAAGCCCCCCGCAGCCCCCCTTATACTTGCCTCAGCCTGTCTAGATCCAGTGATGTTGCACAAGAGACTCGGCTGTCTGGGACTCTCCCTCCTGATTGGCTGAGACACAGCAGCGGGCACATTGGCTCCAGTTGCTGTCAATCAAAGACAGTGAGCCAATGAGGTGTCAGAGGGGCGGAGTTGAACCGTGGCTCCATGTCTAATTGGACAGAAAGAGCAGCAGTTTGCCTGCCCCTATAGCAAGCTGCTTGCTGTGGGGGCACTTGACAGGAAGGAGGGGCCAGGAGCGCCGGCGAGAGACCCAAGAACAGGAGGATTCGAGCTGCCCTGTGAAAAACCACTGCACAGAGCAGGTAATTATAGACATGTTTGTTATTTTTAAACAAAAAAAGGAGACTTTGATATAAAATATTTAAAAGTTAGGAGTTGGAGTTAGATTTGCAGGTTTGGTTAATGTTTAAAGTTAATCTCTTGCCGCTCACATAACGCATATGTGTGGCAGCAAATATCCATGGGCGGCAGAGCTTTCTGTGAATGTGCCCGCTGCAAATTCCTAGCACAGTGACCAAGCTGTCAAAGGTAGCTCTCAGGCTCTGCTAATGATCGGGAGCTAGTGTCATGCCTCTGCTAAAGGGACGCTAGGGATGGGTGGGGTTAAAATATGGATTTGTTTAAAGATTATGTTACTGGGTAAGAAGGATTATTTGAATAGTATGGTGAAGGTTAGCACTGTTGGCTTTAACCACTTCAGCCCCGGAAGAATTGGCTGCTCAGTGACCAGGCCATTTTTTGCGATACGGCACTGCGCTGCTTTAACCGACAATTGCGCGGTCGTGCGATGCTGTACCCAAACAAAATTGACGTCCTTTTTTCCCACAATAGAGCTTTCTTTTAGTGATATTTGATCATCTCTGCGGCTTTTATTTTTTGCACTATAAACAAAAAAAGAGCGACAATTTTGAAAAAAAAAACACAATATTTTGTACTTTTTGCTGTAATAAATATCCACAATTTTTTTTTTAAAAAAAGCAAATTTTTTCCTCAGTTTAGGCCAATATGTATTCTTCTACATATTTTTGATAATAAAAAACGTAAAAATGCATATATTGATTTTTCACCAAATTTATAGCGTCTACAAAATAGGGGATAGATTTATGGCATTTTTATTATTATTATTTTTTTTACTAGTAATGGTGGTGATCTGCAATTTTTATCGAGACATCGGACACTTTTGACACATTTTTGGGTTGATTGACAATTATACAGCGATCAGTCCTATAAAAGTGCACTGATTACTGTATAAATGTCACTGGCAGGGGGCGATCAAGGGGTTAACTGTGTTGCCTATGTGTGTGTTCTAACTGTGGGGGAGGGGACTGACTATAGGAGATGAGAGATCATGGTTCCCAGCTCGTAGGAACTCACAATCTCTCTCTCCTCTCCTCACAGAACTGGGATGTGTGTGTCTACACACACACATCCCTGTTCTGCCTCTTGTGCTTGCGATCGCTCGTGGCTGGCGGTCATAGCGACCACCGGTCACGAGCATTGGCTCCCCCGCTGTGCAGCGGGCATGTGCATGCCTCCAGCGGCGTGCGTGCCTGCTATCCCGCTTAAAGGGACAGACGTACAGCTATGACGGTTTGCGGGATCGTGCCGACCTGCTGCAGTAAACTGAAGGCGGCTGGTCGGCAAGTGGTTAATCTTCTGGCTTAGCAGCTTTAAGTCCTGATGATCATACAATGATGACAGAAAGACACTTATTCTTCAACTTCTCTATTCAAAAAAAATGTTGAATTCTTTTTAAAGAACAGTGGCTGCCCATCCATTAGGAGCGCAAGGGCGCCTCCCCCCTAATCCATGCTCCCGGCCCCTAATCTACACGCAGGATGCCGGACGCATGGACTCCAATGTTTTTTTTTTTCTTTTTTGAAGCACGTGATTAGAGCCTGAGGCTTTAATTGGCTTAGAAAAAGGGTGGGCTCGGGGTGCAGAGCACTGCGCCCTGAGCCCACCCAGTTGTGTGACAATATAGAATTAATATTCACTATTGTCTTCCTGCTTCTCCTCTCAGCCAATCAGGAAGCGCGTCCTGAAATCCGATTGGCCGAGAGGAGAAGCGCCCATATTGGCCGGGCAGGGGATGTGCGGGGAGATCCGGGAGATGGCCACAGTCATAAGAGCAATCTCTCGGTGCTCTGCATAGGCGCCAACACAGAGACAGACTGCATGAATAAGGACATGTGCTTTCCAGTGCATTTTTGGTGCATTTAGATGCGCTCTGATGCGTTTCGGTGCGTTTTTAATGCGTTTTACAGCGTTACAGTACAGTCCAGTGCAGGAAAAATGCAGTATGTTCTACTTTTTTTTCTGGAACTGGAATGCACTGGAACTGCAAGCACTGGTGTGAACTATGCCATTGAAACCCATATTGCCTACTTTCCATGCATTTTTGATGCAGAAAGAAAACACGCAGGACTGCATGTGGTGTGAACTGGCCCTAAATGATCATCACTGTCTAAGTGGCAGAACCCACAGCAGCTGAGCCGGAAGATTTTTAGCATCTCTCCAGCAACCTGCTGGACATAATATACCAAAAATTAGAGGTAAATAAGCAGCAAATGTAAAAAAATAAATAAAAAAAATATTTTAATTTTCTTGAGTTTCACTTTAAGGGTTAGATTTTAGGCTTATTTTAGGGAAGGTTAAGAGTTAAGGAATAATTTCAGGCGGTAGATTAACTGTTAAAATTCAGGGAATGGTGACGTTAAAGAAAAACATAAAAGTTACCATTGATGAGGTCACCTTGCAAAAATTGTAGTTGCCCAGCTTTCATTCTGACCTTCTCTGTGCCATTCAAGGGGTACACTTTGCGTCTGGAGGAAAAGAGATTTAATCTCCAAATATAAAAGGTTTCTTCATAGTAAAGCCTTGTACACACGATTGGATTTTCCGCAGATAAAACCTCGCCGTGTGCCTGGATTTTGTCTTTCATACAAATGGCAAGGAATTGTTGGCCAACAAACACGAAAGTAGTGACGTACTACATGTTTTTTCTGCTCTTTAGAGCCAGCCTTTGGGCTCCTTCTGCTAATTTTGTAGTTTGGTGAGTGTTGATTTTTCATTTCGTGCTTTTCATTTAGCGCTTTTCAGTTTGCGCTTTTCATTTCAAGCTTTGCAGCTTGTTTCTGAACGGCTGTTCATCAACCAGACATGTTGCGGAATCACAGGAGATAACGTGTTATTTATTATTGGCCTTGAAGTTATTGCTTTGACCCAAGGCCAGTCCAGGAACAGGAGGAGGAGTTCTTGGACCAAAAATTGGTTGCTTTATTAATTGTGACCAATTGTGTCATCTGCCTTTGCTGCGGGAGCTCCAGGAGAGTAATTCAGATGATTTTCAGAATTATATCCATATGACTGACCCCTGCTTTCACCAACTCTTGGCATTGTTGGCACCCTATATTAAGAAGCAGGACACATGCATGAGGCTTTTATTTTTTTTTTGGTTGATTAATAATGATTTGATTTGTTATATTTTCTATATTTTTGGATGCATAGAATGCACTTTTTGGTTAAGTTTTATTGGCAGATAGCATGTCTAATTTTATTTGTTGTCTTTTTTAAATGCACAATAAAAAGATTGTGGAGAATAATAATACTTGGCTATGTGTTTTACTTCAAATGACAGTTTGGGAGTAGGCAGTTACATTAAAAAAAATACAATGTAAAATTGACAAGGGACACCAACATAGTTGTATCTTTGATCTTAAAAAATAAGGGATAATAGTGTTGTGATAACTTGCCCCCCCAAAAAAAAAAAAAAAAGAAAAAAAAAAACATAATAATATTATTCTTGATATCACTAGAAAAAAAAAACCTTTGAAAACCTGTTTGCAATAACTCCATCAGTATCACCAGCAAAGCAGCTTCATTATTATCCCATTAAAGAATAATGTATTTGGAGATTTCATAATTTGCCATGTCACGAATGGTAATTCTCTATCATGAACGCTAGTTTACAAGACCGACCGCTTCTGGCTCGTCCTTGCTTCCAGCATGCGTGTTTGTACTTTGGACTTTTGACTGACGGACTTGTGTACACACGCCGGAAAATCCGATAACAGACATTTGTCTGCGGAAAATTTTAAAACCTGCCATCCAACATTTATCCACGAAAAATTCGTCAACAATTGTCCGATGGAGCATACAAACGGTCGGATTTTCCGCCAACAGTCTGTCATCACACAATTCTAGTCGGAAAATCCAATCGTGTGTACGAGGCTTAAGAGCTGTGAAAATGGAATAGTCCCACTCAAGAGGTGGTTCTGGTCAGCTCAGTAGATTGCTTTAAAAAAGGCCTGAATTCTTTCCTAATGTACATAATATAACTGGATACTAACATTTAGAGGTAAAGTTGATCCAGGGAATATCCGATTGCTTCTTGGGGGATCAGGAAGGATCAAATTTGCTGTAGCAAATTAAATCGTGCTTTGCTGGAGTTTTTTGCCTTCCCCTGGATCAACTGTGGGTATAGGATTGAGTATATGGGATTATTGGATTTTTTTCTCCCTTTTATTTGTTGAACTAGAACTTGCATCTTTTTTCAACCAGACTAACTATGTAACGTTCATTGGGTCACTGGCATTAAACACGTATGCAGATCTGTATATTTTTTCTTGGTCAGTGACTCGGAAAGTGTTTTGAATCCACTCAGGTCAGCATAGCAGCCAGGCACTAAGTACTTTTAAACATAAATCAGTAATGGCAGCCCCTCTGTTTCTCATGACAGGTTTCTTTTCTGTGTAAGGTTAATGTTAAAGTGTTACTAAACCCACAACAGTAAAATCAATCTGTATACGCAGTAAAGCATGCTTGTTATACTCACTGTGGAACCTAAGGAGTTAATCCTCCGCATTGTGTAAAAAGGCTGTTTGATCCTGTCTTCTCTGGTCTTCTCCTTCTTCTACAGCCCCCAATTCATCTCCTGATACGACAGAGGCTTTGCAGTCATTCTGCACATGCTCAGTTTGGTGTGTATGGTTAGAGAGTTTTTGTTTTTATTGGGAGAGTGCATGTGATCAGCACAGGGCCAATCAGCACTGTCCAGACAGAGGGTCAGGGGTCCTGCAGCCTCATAGGACAGTCAGAGTAGAATGAAAACGCCTCCTACAAGCTTTAACCAGACACTGATAGAAGTCACAAGACTGTTATATACTGCTGATGAGAAAAGGTATTTAGCAGTTTATGTTTACTAAAATAATTGCATTTTCATGTTCTGTGTACTGTGGGAGACCATATATAGTGAATGCAGGGTCCTGGTTTAGTAACAATTTAAAGGCAAGGGAAAGGTGATAACATATATGCTTACAGTGAAACTCAGTCAGATTTTTGGAGTTGTAAACCTTGCAACCAAGTTTTGTTAACCAGCATCTTGCTGCTAACAATAAACTCACCAACAAAATACCACAGCTGAGTACTCTACAGACCTAACCACTAAGGTTAGCACTTCTGTTTGATAGATCTAAATGTTCAGTTTAGTTGTTTTGTAATATCCATCACTACTAAGATTGCTCTTCTGGAATGGTTTGTATATGGCTGGCTACAGACAAATATAATTGCTTCATTTTGAGGAAATACAAATTGCCCATATGTTATGCTTAACAGAAAACAATTATATTTTATTACTAGTAGAAAGTAGCATATCTTTATGTAGTATATTTGTGCCCAGGGGCCTTCAGATGCTGCTAAATTTGCCTGGTACTTTATATATCTCAAAACGAAATTGTGAGTTGTTGTAATGGGCCAGATTATAGAAAACTCTGGGTGTTTTTTTTTGGTTTTCACTGTAAAACTTTCAGTAACTTGCCTATACATGAATGCTGAAATAATATTCAAAAATTACTGGAGAGCACAAAAAGTTCATAATAGGGTAACTAACCACAATACTAAAAAGTATTACGCAACCCAAAATTGTTATATAAGTTCTAAACAGTTGTTGCCAGGTTGATTCAACTACAGGTTCCTTATATCTATTAGGCTGGCCATATACGATTCAAACCCGTAATGGGCAGGCTGAATGTACCAAACTGATAGAGCGATCAACTTGGGTACAACCAGCCTGCCGGTTTCTCTTGAGATTATCGCGAGCGGCTGCTATAGCCATTGGCAATAATCACTGTCTTCTCCCGGCAGGGACAGCTTCCCCCGCCCCTGCCGGGAGAAGACAATGGGCCAGCAGATGGGATTCCCGCATCAACACTGTCTGTGCGGATGAGGGAATCAAGTGAATTTCTTTCCTACAATTCATGGCTGCAGGACAGCAGTACTCTCCGTGTATGGTCGGCCTTATAATTAATATCCAATCTCAACATGTTTCTCGGATCAGCAGTCATCAAAAGATGGTCAGAAGAAGTAATTGTTAAAAGAGATTTCTATCTATCTATCTATTGATTACCCCTGGTGCATGGCCCATCTACATGGTCACCAAACTGCCTCACCAAGCTTTATCGGAGATTATAAGGATCACAATGGCTTGCTGGTAATTCAACCCAAACATTATGAATTAGGGGGGAGAAAACCCTATTTGACCAAGGCTGCTGACAGTCTGCCACACCTACAACAGGGTAATGTAGAGGAGAAGAGAGGAAGCTAAACCAATAAATGCATTGAATAAACCTTTACTTGATTATAGTAAACGTGAACAACCTGATGTATTATTAGGCAAATATATGAAAAAATAAGAGGCATTTGGATGCATAAAGATTGATACTATTGATTTAATGAGGAAATAAAATGATATGATTTTTGGAACAAAGGTCTGCAGGTAAACCAACTTTTTCTGGGAGTGTTTCCACCTGCAGTTCGCACTTATACCTCATAAAAGAACAGTAGTAGTGATATAGAGGTCAGCAGGGGAACCAGTGAGAACTGCAGGGGACCCAGGAAATTGACACTCCAAGAAATATCAGTTTCTATGCAGACTTCAGAGAATGAGCTGTGTTCTAGAGGTACAGGCGGCAGGAAAGGTAAGCATTTGATTTGCTTATTTTGCAAGTATGCAAACATTTTTACTAATGACAGGATCATTTTAAAGCTGCAATTAATATGTAATTGTATAATCACATTTTTTTAAACACATAGCTGCTATTTTTATGCAGCATGTAAAGCTGCCTATACATTCATCCTATAATAGCATTAATTATGACTTTTCAGGCACACAGCAGAAATATGATCTTTCTAGTTAGCCTGAGACTTCGATGGATATTATGACCTGTCTAAGGTCACAAAGAACTGCTACAGAAGTCATCTGGAAACTGAGCCACATCCTGTTCTCATTTAATGGTCTCATGTCAATATAAATTACAAATGCTTACAACAAGATTGCTGTTGCATGCTTATTATCTGCAGGGGAGTTCAAAATGATACTTTGTCATTAACAAAAATAACATGGAAGCACTTCAATATGCTTTTTTATTGGTCTTGAAATTATGCGTAGTGCACCGTACCAGCTAATGTCCCATTTCATTTCAGCACTTGCTATATTTTGCACTGCTTCCGTTTATTCCATTTCCAACTGAAATAGCTGCTAAAACTTTGCTTAAGATGAAGTAAAAAAATATTCAGCCATCTGGACAAGACACGTATAATGTCTTCAGGCACATTACTTGCATTCACCCATATACATCCTAGGAAGGAGATAGGCATTTGATTGGATGCACATGATAAAAGAACCAAATCTACAACAATACACAGTTAGAAAAGTATGCTTATTTTTATCAGGGTCTTTTTGTCATAGATAAACTAGTTATGCAAATTGGCACGTTTGGATAAGTTCTAATATATTATTAATACCGCACACCAGCTAAAACAATACATAAAATAAAGTTGCAAGTAAAAGAATGACCTGTGATCACCCCTATGTTCAATATTCAATGTGTGTATGGTGCACTAAAAAAAAACGTAGGGGTCATTTCACTAAGCGTTAAATAATGGACAATAAAATGCAGTAAAATAGTGTGGTAAATCAGTTTTGAAAGTGCAATTTACTAAGAATTTTGAGCTAAATAACGAATGTGGTATTTGTTCGACTGAGCGGTAATTACCGCATTTTTTCATGCAGTAATTTACTGCATTGAGCTGGTTGCTAAGGAGCAGGCTGGGAAGCCGGCCACTATGTCCTTAACAACGGTTGACTCTTCAGCTGTCAACGGGTTCCCCTCTGACAGCTGAATTTAAAAAAAACATGCGAGCGATTAAAAATTATGAAAAAAAAACAGCATGGGGTTCCTCCCTAATGCATACCAGGCCTTTTGGGTCTCATATGGAATTTAAGGGAAACTCCACACCAAAATTTAAAAAAAAACAGCATGGGCCCCCCAAAATCCATACAGACCCTTATCCGAGCATACAGCCCGGCAGGTCAGGAAAAGGGGGGGGGGACAAGTGAGCGCCCCCCCTCCTGAACCATACAAGGCCAAAAGCCCTCAACATGGGGGAGTGCTCTTACCCCCACCATGATGGGGACAAGGGCCTCTTCCCCACAACCCTGGGCTGTGGTTGTGGGGGTCAGAGGGCAGGGGGCTTATCGGAATCAAGACCCCCCCATGTGAATGAGTATGGGGTACCCTTTCACCAAGAAAGGTATAAAAGTGAATAAAGACAATACAAAAGTTTTTGACAATTCCTTTATTAAAAAAAAACTGTCCCCCGACGTAGATCCATCGTCAATAATGATGCCGCCACCACTGCCGGAACTGAAAAAAGGAGAAAAAAAACTCCACTCACCATAACACTCCAGCAGTCTGGCTGCCCCGCCGTGTGACATTTCCTAAATAGCTATGGAGCAGGGCCACCCAGCGACTTCACCTGGTGGCATCGCCCCCTTGTGATGTCACCAACCCAGCATGCAGCAGTCGGTGATGAATGTGATACCACATGTGATACCGCCAGCAAAACCCTGTTGATAAATATCGCATGTTTGTGAATTGTTTTTTTTTTTCTGAATTGGACTTTATTTACCACATACAATAATTTATGCAAATTAGTCATACAACCATGTTATCGCATGCGGTAAACGTTAGTGAATTGACCCCTTATTGTATTCCAAATACAAGCAGGGTGTTTAAAATAGTTGTAAACCCAAACATCAAATGCAATCACAAAATTAAAATGTTTGGGCTTGGGAAAAAAATCTTAAACAACATAAATATTATTGGTGCAAAATATAAAAGTTAAAATAAATGTATGTGTGATTCAGATCTTAAGTCCAATAATATCCGTGTATTGGGAAAAGGTGAAGAAGAGTAAACCCATGCTAGTCCATGAATTAAATCTAGGTGAATATAGCAACAAATGAAAAGCTGTGCATTCTTGGGAAAACCTTCACTTTGGAACACTCTCTCACCTTGAGTATATGAGCCTCCTTACCACAAAGGTTATATATCCACATTCAAATCAAATCACAGGTAATTAGTGGTACCACAGCGTGGTTGTGAGCAATCACAAGGAAATTGTCACCAGAAATATTTCAGTGAGATCAATCCAGCTGCTCAACCTGGTCGGCAGGCTCAGGTACACAGGATGAATATCACCAACAAGGGCTCAAAGGAGACAGAGAGGAGACATAGTGCTCACTGCCATAATATTTTAATAAATAAAACCATAAAATCACTCTACATATGACAAATCCAAACCACAAGTATGAGGTTTGAAGATAAGTGGTGGTGCTAATGCTGTAAAGGGTGTGTCTCTCACATCGATCTCTAAGCTCATCCAGACCACAGCATGCCTCCTATCTCCAGGATTACTCCAGACTCTGCCCAATGCATTTTATCACAAAACAGAAGTGGTTAAAGACCAGGAGGGCCCAGATTCTGGCCACAGGAGGGGAGGTGTGGATCTGAGGGTTCTTGTGTGGGTTACAGTGATACCTTGCCTATTATTTGGAGACAACATCTTTCTGACTTACTTTATATACAAAAGGAGTCTTGTTATTCAGCTGAGTATCCATCGTCACAGACACTGTATAGATTTCTAGCCCAATGTTGGAGAACATTATTGACTTGATTACTCTAAATAAAGAGGGTCATTTACATCTGGTGAGCCTTGTTGATAATGCATATTTTAAGGTTTATTTAAGATGCAATATTATGTGAATATTTCCTTTAGATTATAATTACCTGAATATCAACATACTACACTATGCAGGTTTTTACATTATAGTGCCATTCCTGAGTATATCTGGGGAAGTGCAGGGGTCCTACATATGCATATAGAGGAGCTTAAGCTGGATATTTTTTCTGTGCAAATTTACCTGTAGAGAACACTTACAAACTTGGTATATATCAGGTCAGTGACATCTGGTGAGCCTTATATCCTAACATCATATGGGAGGTTATAAACCTTATGTGGAACTGTTTATAGTGTACTGTGTATATAATATATATACATTGAGCAAAATTATAAACGCAACACTTTTGTGTTTGCCCCTATTTATCATGAGCTGAACTCAAAGATCTACAACTTTTTCTATATACACAAAAGGGCTATTTCTCTCAAATATTGTTCACAAATCTGTCTAAATCTGTGTTAGTGAGCACTTCATCTTTGCCAAGATAATCCATCCACCTCACAGGTGTGGCATATCAAGATGCTGATTAGATAGCATGATTATTGCACAGGTGTGCCTTAGGCTGACCACAATAAAAGGCCACTCTAAAAAAACAGTTAGAGAAAAAAGTGGTGTGGTGGATCCTACCTGAAGCCTAATCTTGAGGGAAGTGGTGCACCTGGAGGTCCACCTGACTAAACCCTGTTGGGAAAATGCTGTCCAATTCACTTAATTACAAGGAGTCAATACAGTCTTTACTTTCTCTCCAGAGAACACAGAGCACTGTGGTGGAATATTCTGGGAAAGAAGAAACAGTGATGTTAAGGGCAATTTTGTCACTTCATTTATCAATGACTTCACCATTATCACTTTGTTTATATGAGTTTGTGTACACTTTATTAATTTCATTATTTCATTGCTTACGTTTTATAGATATGGACCCATTGCTGATAATACCTGATTGTACATTGGATGTATGCACTATTATTATTATTATTTTATTATATAAAGCTTGTATCATTTCCATACTGATGTGCATCTATATACTTATGGTTATTGATTATTGCTTAATGCAGTAATTCCTCTGCTCCAAATTACTGATTGGATTACCGATTAATTTCCCAAGTAGGAAATCCCCTCTGATCAAAGAAGACCTGTCCTGGGTGGAGACACTGCCAACTTTATTATCAAACCCACCCTTCCACTTAGAGAAGGTTCTGGTTCTCTTATTTACCTAAAGGTTTAGCGCAATATCCTGTTTGGGGTGGGCCATTTGTCATACACCCCCCCAAAAAAAGAGGGCTACACTTAAATATTTCTTTGTCCTAATATTATTTTTTTTAATACCAAAATTACATCTCATGGTTGTCGTTAAAATTACAACATTACAAAAGTCAGACAAAGTCTGACAGAATTAATCACAACTGATAGAAATATAGTTTCTGGAAAATACCAGAGAGTTTGTATCATATTATGTCAGCAATTAATATTGATAATACGTGGCTAATTCTGAAGTCTTGCATGTGTCATTTCTGTATCCACGCTGTGAGATTTACCTGTAATAAATGAACATCTAATCATCTTACTATCAGCGAGATTTACGGTCATCCTCTGCACTTCCAACTCTGTTCTTGCAGGCACTTCCCTCAAACCATATATCTTAAATCTCTTTATGGCTAAAGATTCTCACATCAAAACCAACTCTTCTCTCACCAGACTGCAGGTTTTGTTTCTACACTAGATAACTATGAAAGCTGTAATCAAAAATTCATGGACAGGTTACCCAAAAGTAGTTATGGCCAAGTCTGCTTGGGCCCCATTCAATGGCGGGTTTGGCGAACAAGGCCAAAAATCTGCAAATTGCAAACTTTAATGTGAGCCCCATTAAAGTCAACGGGAACTGAATCTTAAAAATCAGTTTCCTCCATATTCAAGGATAATAGGCAAGGAATTGTTACGCAAGGAGCATAGGAAGTTGGAAACTGCAAGGGGGGCAAATGTACCAATGCAATTTTTTTCTTAAAAAAACTGTTTCACAGGGAGCAGCTCTTTTAATAAGGCTTAAAATGAAACATTAAAAATGCACAATTCTTTTAAATAACATGCCTAGCGGATGTTTTAAGCTTATCTGTGAAGTGGTGCATCTGGTGGGATGTATTACAGCAAAGGTGACATTTAAATGAAAAAATATATCATTTAAATTGTGGGCTGCTAAGTAATATTTTCCAACCAATGTGTTCCCTTATAAACAAAGTGGCCGGAACTCCCCTTCACGACCATTAACCTAGATCTATGATCTATGAATTGTAAAAACTAATCACACAAATAAAAGGCTTGTAGTTCCTCCCTAAAAATACATATTAGAGCCTTATGCTTGATGAGGGTCTGGTATGATTTTTATAGGGAATCCCATTTAAAAAACAAGGCGGGGTGCCAAGATGTAGGGTGCCCCAAATACCATACCAGCCCCTCATGCGAGCATGCATATTGACTGGTCAGCAAAAAGGGAACAGCAAGGATGCACACTCACCCCCTGTTGCACCATACCAGACCACATGTCCTCAGCATGGGCAGGATACCTTGCCAAGGAAATACTGTGCCCCTTTATATTCATCTGTGGGCCCGGATCTGTCATTCACAGCAAGGAGTCCTTCAGGAGTGGACATGTTGATGGGTCATCATGTTTTGTTTCAGCGGGTCACCGGTATCATTGCTCATTGTGATTGACATGGATCTCCATTGCTGGATGACATGATGGATGATGGATTTACACTGTGGGACATTCTTTTTAATAATAAAAAACTTTTTCACAAAGTTAGGGGCTGTACCCGGGGACCCCTTTTATCCCTTCCCTCCCACAAACCCCCACATTCATGGCCTAGTGAAAAAATATTATATTAAAAATAATAGATATATAAGTAAATATGTCCCCCAGTGTAAATCCATCATCAATCACTTCATCCAAAGATGCAGATCTATGTCCATCACAATGAACAATGATTCCAATGACCCAATGAAACAAAACACGCCGACCCATCATTATGACCTCTCCTAATGGACTCCTTCTTGTGAATGGCAGCTCCTGGTCCTATAGCCAAATGTAATCAAAGAGGACAAGGGGCTTTGCTAAGGGGGTACTCCCTGGCAAGGTACCCTCCATATGTTAAGGGCATTTGACATGGTATGGTCCAGGACGGGGGGCTAACTCTGACTACACTCCCCCCAACACTTCCTTTCCTGACCAGCCAGGCTACATGCTGTGTTAAGGGTCTGGTGTGAATTTTGGCATAGAACCCCTCCTTTATTCTTGTTTTTTTCTTGTTATGCTTCTGTTACAGTTCACCAAAGGGGTGCAGCCACCTAGCAAAGTCACACGGTGGCATTGCCCCCTTGTGACGTCACTCTGACGGCACCCATGCCTCCCCACCCCAAAGCACCCACCCCCCATGTTGAAGGCATGTGGCCTGGTATGGTTCAGGAGGGGGGGTGCTCGCTCATCCCCTCTTTCCTGGTCTGCCAGGCTGCGTGCTTGGATAAGGGTCTGATATGAATTTTGGGGGGACCCCACACTATTTTTTCAATTTTTTTTTTGTACTGCCGAGTGCTGGCAATAGCTTGCAGCTGTGAAGTTCATTTAATTGCATTTTTTCTTAAGGAAATGTCATTTTTGCCTCAGCATGTTCTTTATATGCTACAGATGTGGCACTTTAAAGGGCAAATTAACAGGACCCCCCGGGCAATATATTTAAAGGAATTTTTCATTTTTGTTTCACTTTAAGCATCATTAAAATCACTGCTCCTTTAAATACGATTGTTTTTTAAAAAATGTTTGCATTGGTACATGTCCCCCAGGGCAGTACCCGGACCCCCATACTCTTTTTATGGCCAATAACTTTCATATAAGCCTTCAAAATGGGGACTTTTGATTTTTAAAGTTCAGGGCCCATAAACTTTAATGGGGCGCGGTGTTCGGGTCCAAACATTTTGCGATGTTTGGCTGTTCTGGTGTGTACCAAACTGGGGGGCGGGGGGGTTCGGCTCATCTCTAGTTTTGATTGTAGATACACTATTTTTACACTCTGTTTTTATTACCTACCCTGTATGTGTTTTGTTTTGCATTTTTCTTTTTCTTTTTTTTTTATTGCACAGTGCTTTCCAGCTTTGCAAATCATATTAACTTTCATCGGTCACGGAAGATTTCGAAATATTGCTCACTGTACAGAGGACGGAACTGTCCCACAGTTGTCATAATTGATATATTTTAACAAACTCTGTATGTCCATATTTTTTTGCAGATTGTGATTCCAAGTAATTTAAATTTACATCTATCAAATTAGAAGTGCTAAGCGGTGTTAAATCATTCTTATTGTTCCATGAAAAATTAATTCAAAAATGTAGCAAGCCTACAAATTATTGATCTAATTTGGTTCATATAGCTTACTTTATCATCATTGGAACATATGCCACAGGTCTGTGTATTCTTAAAAATTCTCAGTTAGAAAAAAACGATCTGGTTACACATGGTGGTGATATCACTAATAGAATTGTTAAAGGAGAACTCCAAGCAAACACAAAAATTAAGTTATAAATCTGCAAGGAGCTCAGTTTGTAACTGCATCAACTTTCTACTTTGGGACACACCATTTCAACAGAAAATGTGCCTTCCCTCCTGTGGATTCCATTTAGGCATAAAACCTAATTCAATACTGAACAAAGCCATCTGAAAAGTGTTCAAATTAAAGCTCAAACTCCAGGTAAAGGGTTTTTTTTTTTTTACTATTAATATATTGAATACACTTGGGAAGAATAAATATTTTTGTGAAGTTTTTATTGCTGTTTGTGACCCCCATTGGAGAGATTTCACCACATTTCCCCTCCAATCGATATGAGGACAAGGAATGAGAGAGCAGTTATCATTGGGACAGCAAGACACAGACAGTAATGGGAACCTGGCAGAGGTTTTAACTCTTTCCTAATTTACTACCTAATTTTGCTTGTCCCTACTAGAAAAAAGTTTCTTAACAGGAAGTGAGCAGAAACCACTCAAACTAAGACACAGAATTCAAAGAAAGACATAATAGCCATGTTATTCCTTCCCCACTTTGTCTACACCTAAAAACAACTTTTGACTGGAGTTAGGCTTAAAAAAGCTTGTCCTTTGCTGCTGGTCTCTGGGCCATGCAGTTGATTTACTAACGGCAAGTAGACTGTCGACTTTGCAAGGCAATTTGCTTTTTGCAAGGGAATTTTCTTCATAACTTATTTGTAGCCAGGTGCTGTTCTACATCTTTACCACATCTACCTTGCACCTGTGCTAAGACTATACTGTACCTATACTGTACCTGTACTGCATGCAGGTTAACTGGGACTGTCGTTAAGTGCACCAAAGCTCTTAAAGAGCACTAACGACAGCTGGCAAAAGAACATCCCAAAGGACTGCCCTCTCATAATTATTATTCTGCAAGCCCCCTTTGTTTCCCTGTCCTCTCCACTACAATATTCCTTTTATTTTGCACAGTGCATACCCAGTCAGTCTAGACCGAGCATTGCTGCCATAAATGTACTCAGGCAGTATAGTTCCAGCACTTGGTAGATTAAACTTTACTACTGTTCACTAGACATGTGCACACTGAAATATTTTGTTTCGGAATTTCGTTTTTGTCCGAAAAATACATTTATTTAGTTACTCCCGAAATTCATTTTTATTTATTTAGTTTTCCATTAAAAATTGCATTCGTCTGAAAATCCAAATTAATTAAGGTCGAATCTGTCATTGAAGGCTTATGGTGTCTGTCGAATGTTCAAAGAAGATTCGACGGAGCAGCTAAACTGCACGTGTACATTTCCGGTCGAATTTTCCACCTACAAGCTAGCTTTAGTAGAATTCTAATGTTGTATGACTAGTAATAATTATATTTATTAATTATTTTACTAGTCAACCAACATTAGAATTTTTCTATAGCCTATGAGCGGATGCATTTGACCGGAAATGTACGTTTGCAGCGTCGTATAGTTTAGCTGCTCCGTCGAATCTTCTTAGAACTTTCGACAGACACCATAAGCCAAAGATTCAACGTTTGTATATTTTTTGTTGCTTTGTCGAATCTTCGTCGTTCATGTTGAATGGTCTACTCTACCCCAGCAGTCAGCCAACTGTCACATTCGTTTCTCATTCTCCAAGTGCAATGGCGGGCGCGGCATCCGACGTTGTGTCAGATATTGATATGGCATTATAATATAGAACCTATAATAATAAATCCCCCCCCCACAAAACGGGCAGCCTCTGAGGCTATCACAACACTAGCAACACTAGTATCACTATCAAGTTCACAACACTAACACAATAGCAGCAGATTATTATGAAAAAGTTAAGTTGAACTGTAGCTTGCTTCACTATTGTTCTGCCGCTGTTCTTATGCTTAATTGCTAAATAATTCAGGTTCTCTGACAAACAGACCAGCTAAGATTGACTGTCTTCTGAAATGATTCAGTGTGTGTGTCTCTCTCTGCTAGCAAATCGTAAGTGAAAGTAAGTTGGCTGTACGTGTGTACTTGGTTCTAGATATTTTACTGCCCCTCCTCTTTGGTTACAATCGGCCAATAACATTCATCATTATCATTATTTTTATTTTACTTCCCCCACCTAATTCCAGCAGCGATCTTTTCTCTCTATGTCGAATATTTTCTCTCTATGTCAAATCTTTTCTCTCTATGTAGAATAATCTTGGACTAATAGAGTTAAGGTTAGGCACAATTCGACCACAGGTTCGATAGACACAGATTGTTATTGTCAGCGTCATGTCGAATCTCCCATCTATATGGAACTGTTGTCGCAACGAAAATGAAAATAAAGCCTTTGTTTATGTCGGATCTTTCGGTTTACGTATTCTGCACTTTCGTTATCGTTTGTTAAAACGATAATGAAAATACCTGAAATTCGGACAAAAATGCATTTGGAAGAAAACGAATGCACATGTCTACTGTTCACTGTTGCACTTGAGGTAACCTTGCTACTGTTTATGCTGATCTGGATGCCAAATGTCATCTTATGCCTAGTCCTTCCTGTTAATCACTTTGTATGATAAATTGTGTTATTACCATTGTTAATCCATGTAATGCTTGCCTAGTTACCAACTATATTGGATGACAATATATTAAGTTTGACTTTGCTAACTGGTTTGGTGGCTGATTTCATTGATATAGCACTACTATTATATACTATGTACTGCTTTCAGTGAATTCCTATGCTATTGTATGTTTGTAGACCCAACCTGGTGTGTCAGAGGGGCTCAGGTTCTTGAGAAGGTTGAGGCAAAGAACAGAGGACTCATCCTATCTGGGTGAAGCTCTGCTGACTTCCTTTGTCCAGTCATATGCAAGCAAAAACACTGTTTTTTATATTTTACCTTTGCACGTGATTGGGTATTCTTTGCAAAGTGAATATTTATTACATTCACTAAGTTCTTGGGAAAACTCCTTTGCAAAGTAAACAGCCTATTTGCCTTTAGTAAATCAACCCCTACCATCCCTGTGCCTCATAATCATAACATTATCCAAGTTTATTGGCAGTTTTAATCTCTATTTTCAATATAACTGTAATTACGTCAGTATTGTGCAGTACAGTTTATGATATAATAATGATGACTATGTAAAAACTAAAGCAAACACACCAAACAATAAGTTTTGAGGTATCTGCTTCCAAAACAGTAAGCATAGACAAATGTTACTACTATTATTATTTGTTCTAAGCCCACGTGAACATACAGGTCATGTAAGCATACACTTTTCCCTCTAAAGTAACTGAGCATTTAAAGTGACATAAGGTGACATAAATATATTGTACAAAGTGTAAGCCATAAGCTGCTTAAACCGGTGATAGTGGTGTAATAGTTTAGTGCTGGTGCTTGCTAGGTGCTGGAGGGTCCAAAGTTACAAAACAGCTTAGGGCACCTCTGTAAAATGGCAATAATCTGTCTATTCGAGCATCATAAACACTACGATGTATGTTTTGTCCCTTGAGGAACAGTATACTAAGCCCAAAGCTATGTGGTTATGCTGCTTGCTGAAACGTCAAATTAATTTCCCAGGAGCATTTGTCGGGGGGCCAATGTATACAAATCAAATGAGTGAGCAGGATTTACATTTGTATCTAGGAATGGGTCAGGGCACCATAATAGCATCTTTCTGATTGGTGACCTGACTTTTCTCTACTGCAGTTTTACAATACAGTTTGGTCACCGTGCAGCCCCCTCCACCTGCCAGTAGTGATGGGTTTGGATTCACATCAGAACTCCCAAACAGAGAAAAAGTTCAGACTCGAGCTGCAAACTCTATTAAAGTCTATGGGACCCGAGCATGAAGAATCCAAAGTCCCCAAGGCTTATATGCAAGTTATTGGCCAAAAAAAGGCAATGGGGGTTCGGATACCACCCTGGTTTGGCAATGTTTTTTTTTTTCATTTAGCTTTCCCGCTGACAGCTGATGACTCATCCTTTGTTAAGAACGTGGTGGCCGGCTTCCCGTCCCTGCTCCTTAACAACCTATTGACTGTGTACTGCCGAGCGCACAGAAAATTCAGGTGTTTGGCAAACACCCGAACGTGCGATGTTCGAGCTGTACTTATCAGAACATGTACTTGTAGCAAACCTAATTGACTACTAATATTGGTTTTCCCTTTTCACACTGAGCTGTGCTATGCAATCAGCTTTACTGTAAACTAGCTGCGCTTAAAATGCTATTAATACACAATTATATTAATTGCTGTTTATATATCTGTTTATATATCTACTATATCAGTTAGTACTTAAAGCGGCTCTTCAGTCATTTTTTTTTACTTTCCATATATTTAATCTTCTTCCCTTGTTGTTTTAACTTTGGATAGTAAAACATTTTTTTTTTCTGCCAATAAATACCTTATAAAGCCCACTTCCTCTTTCTTGTCTGGTAATTAGGCTAGGCTAATGACATCATGCACAGCTCTCTCTCTAACTCTTGTCAGAGTTTGCCAGCAAGGGGGAAGGGGGGAGTCATAGGAGAACCAATAAGAGCTGCAGATCTGGAGGGGGCTGGATGAGGGCGGAGATAACAGGAGACTGTAGAGATTCATGTGTATTCATCCAGAAAATGTTCAGGCAAGCAGTGGCGTGAGTGTGTCTGTCTGTCTATATATGTGTATATGTGTGTGTGTATGTGTGTGTGCCTCTGTGTGTGTGCCTCTGTGTGTCTGCGTAAATCCAGGAAGTGAACAGGAAGCAGCTTTAGCTGCCCATAGTTAAAATGACTGCATCCAAACTAAGTGTAGGGAGATTTCTGCAGCATATTTGGCAAGTACAGAATCACAGTATATATAAAATAATTAGGGATGGGCCGAATGGACCCCTGTTCGGTTCGCACCAGGACTTCCGAACAGCGCTAAAGTTCGGACCCAAATAACAAACTCCATTAAAGTCCATGGGACCCGAACATCAAAAATTTAAAGTGCCCATATAGAAAGCTTTTATGCAAGTAATTGGGCATACAATGGTTATAGGGGTCTGGGTCCTGCCCTGGGGGACATGTATCAATAAAAAAAAGTTTGTGAAAAACTTCATTTTTAAATGAGCAGTGATTTTTTGATTTTTAAAGTGAAAGCCTAAAAATGAAAAATTCCTTCCAATATAATGCCTGGGGAGTCCCCTTAGTCTACCTGTAAAGTGGCAGAAACTACAAGTCTCATCATGCTTCTGCCTCTCTGTGTCATGCTTGTGGCTGTCAAAGTCTTGCTATGCCTCATGAGACTTGTAGTTCTGCAACAGCTGGAGGTCCGCTAATTGCATATCCCTGCTATAGAGTTACTTTTGATGAAAGCAAGAATTGGCCTTGCTGTAAAAAATTGCAATGATATGCACCTGTCAAACAGGTGCAGAAAAATTACTCTTTGGGTGTCGGGGGCACCTTTCCACCGTAACCCTATAGAGGTGCTCTTGATGAAGGCAAAAAAAATTGCAATGGTATGCACCTGTCAAACAGGTGCTGAAAAATTGGTCTTTGGGTGTTAATTGTGCCCATGAAACCTATACCAAAACATTCTTGCAGATGAAATGATTGTGAACCGAATTCAAACCTCTAATAAATATAAGAATGAATGGTGGCGCTAACATGATAATGATAAACTATAAGTGGATATATGTATAAAAATGTGAAATGATGATGATAAAGTGACCCTATCATCAATATTACAGTGAAGTAAAAAAAAAAAAAAAATATATATATATATATATATATATATATATATATATATATATATATATATATATATATATATATACACAGACTGAGTATATGAACATAACCTAAATAACATGCCAAAGTAAATAATTTTCACCCTGTGACAAGTGTGAATATATCACTACTCAAAAAATTGATTTTGAATGCATAAAATCAGTCCATATACAGTGCAGACAAAAGTCCAAAAAGTGATAAGATCTCCGGTATACAAAGTGTGATTCTTGTAATCATCCACCACACCTCAGTGACGTGATTCCACTCCCCTCAAAAATTCGCACTCACCAGCTGTTATAGCCTCACACTCTCGTGTTTGGCCAGAATCGCCTTAACCCACTCAGGGGTTAAAATCAGATTTCCAGTGTCCAATGGTGTATATGTCAAGCAATTTCTCTGAAGTAGTAACCTCACATGTGAATAAAAGAAAAGCTCCAATAGCATGATACCATTCAAAAAAAACTATTCAAATCTCAGTAATCCATCACCATTGTACTCCCATGTAAACATATCACAGCAGGCAAAAGGAAAATCATGTCAAAGCAATCCATGCAGTGGTAGGAATAAATGACAGCGGGTGTGGCGGACCCAGGGAGTGTGAATGCTGGTGATACTCTCACCCGCTCCTAGAAATTATCCTCCTCTTCCCAACGTTCCGTGTCTCCTCACTCCGTCTTATGTCACACATACTAGATTGCCGTCTAGCCACGCCCCAGATGAAATGATTGAACACCCTCAAAGCTAGGCAGCCTCGAAGTCCTGCAGAGATTCCACATCCCAAAAAGACTTAATCAGTGACATCGGCATCATAGCTGGTAATCCAGGATAGATTCATTTTTATAAAAGTCAAACGGTCCACGGAGTCTGTGGACAGGCACATTCTATGATCAGTAATGAAACCTCCTGCAGCACTGAATGCCCGTTCTGAAAGCACGCTGGATGCAGGGCAGCCCAACAACTCAATAGCATACTGGGCAAGTTCTGGCCAGTGGTCTATTCTCATGACCCAGTAAGTCAGTGGATTGTCAGCTGGAAAGCTCTCCATCTCTGTTTTGGCCCCAAGGTAATCGTCGACCATGTGAGGCAGACGCTGCCGATGGGATGTGGAAGCTGACAGCCCTGGGCGGCAAGGACTAAAAAAATTCTGAAATGCCTCACTTAGGCGGACACCTTCTCCAACCCTCCTCTCTTGACCAACAGAAGACTCAAAACAACGTTTTCCACCACACTGTAACCTACTGGAGTCAGGAAAAAGGTTCAATAAAATCCTCTTTGAGCTGTCCTCAAGAGATTTTATCTTCTGCACTCTGTGGGGACGGGATGAGTTCTGAGATCTTTCCCTTATAACGGTGGTCAAGGAGGGTTTCCAACCAGTAATCATCCTTCTCCTTTATGCCATGTATTCTTATGCCACGTACACATGAGCGGACTTTACAGCAGACTTGGTCCGGTGGACCAGAGTCCGCCGGACAATCCGATCGTCTGTAGGCTCCCGCTGACTTTTTTTTTCTCAAAAGTCCGACGGACCTAGAAATGAAACATGTTTCAAATCTCTCCTTCGTAACTCCGCCAGTTCCTGACGGAAAGCCCTTTCGTCTGTAGGCTGGTCCGACAGACCAGATACGACACAAAAGCAGGGTACTGCATCTCGCGCTCGCTGCAATAGGAAAAAACTATTTTCCTATTGCGGCTAGCACGGGGCATACCAGGCCCTTAGGTCTGGTATGGATTTTAAGGGGAACCCCCTACGCTGAAAAATCAGTGTGTTGTCCCCCCAAAATCCATACCAGACCCCGATCCGAGCACACAGTCTGGCCGGTCAGGAAAGGGGGTGGGGACGAAGGAGCGCCCCCCTCTTGAACCGTACCAGGCTGCATGCCCTCAACATAGGGGGTGGGTAGTGTAGTGTGTTTTTTTAATTGACACTTTTTCCCCCAGGTGAATGGGTAGGGTTACCATGTACCCTATACTCATTCACATAGGGTGGGGGGCCAGGATCTGGGGGCCCTCTTATTAAAGGGGGCTCCCGGATTCTGATAAGCCCCCTGCCCGCAGAACCCGACAACCAACGGCCAGGGTTGTTGGGAAGAGGCCCTTGTCCTTATCAACATGGGGACAAGGTGCTTTGGGGTGAGGGGGCCACAGGGCGCCCCCTCCCCCAAAGCACCCACCCCCCATGTTCAGGGCATGCGGCCTAGTACGGTTCAGGAGGGGGGGCGCTCACTCGTCCCCACCCCCTTTCCTGACCGGCCGGGCTGTGTGCTCGGATCGGGGTCTGGTATGGATTTTGGGGGGACCCCACGCCAATTTTTCGGCATGGGGGTTCCCCTTAAAATCCATACCAGACCTAAGGGCCTGGTATGCCCCACGACGGGGCTCGCAAGGTGCCAATCTCGCCGATAAAAGCGACGAGATTCACTTCCTTTTCTAGTCCCGTCGTACCCAAGTCACATTCAAAATGAATGGACTTGTCCATGTGTGGGCAAGTCCGTTCATTCTGAAAGTCCGCCGTAACTCCGGCGAAAGTCCGTTAGGAAGACCGGTGGACCTAGTCTGCCGGAAAGTCCAGTCGTGTGTAGGCAAGTTCGTCCATTCAGAAAGTCCGGCGGTAGTCCGCCGGAAGTCCGGCGGGAAGAACGTCGGACCTAGTTTCCCAGAAAGTCCGGTCGTGTGTACGCGGCATTAGGTCCTTTTCGCAGGCTTTGAAGCATGAGGTTGCCCATACGCCTCAAATTTGCCCGGGCTTGAGAAGCAGACTCCTCAGGGTTACTCAGGACGACAGCATCTGGAACTTCCTCCTCCCAGCCATGTACTACTCACAAGGGTCCTGATGCATGTCTTCCTCTTCTTCGAAGCCTATGAAAGTGCCAGAATCCTCCTCCTCCTCATCCTCCTCCCCTCTCTCCTCCTGTGTGTTCTGTGATATAGGAATGATGGTGTCTGGATAAAGTGGGCCTTGAGAGGCAAGGAAGTCCTCCTCTTCCTCCTGCTGCTCTGCCTCTGGTGCCCTGTCCACAATGCCACTCAGAGTCTGCTCCAGCAGGAACACAACAGGGATTGTGTCACTGATTCATGCAAATGGTGACAATACAGTGCATGCATCCTTAATGATCAGCCATTGGCGTGGGGAAAAAAAGCTGAGGTGGCCAGAGCCTGTCGTTGTGCTGTATTCGCACAGGTACTCGTTGATGGCCCTCTGCTGCATGTATAGCTGCTGCAGCATTGACAAAGTCGAGTTCCACCTGGTGGGCATGTCACAAGTCAGGCATGTGGATTTCTTGCTGAATTTCAGCCAATCAAGCACTGGCTGTGTATGACCGCCTGAAATGGCTACAGACTCTTCTGGCCAGCTTTAGCACATCTTACAACCCTGGGTAGGTATTTAGGAAATGCTACACCACCAAATTGAGGACATGTGCCAGGCATGCCATGTGTCAACTTTCCCTGTCTAAGGGCGGACAAGAGTTTTGAGCCATTATCATACACCACCATTTCTGGCTCCACCTGGCATGGTGTGAACCACCTCTGGGCCTGTCCCTGCAGAGCTGCAAGAATCTCTGCTCTGATGTGGTTCCTGTCTCCTAAACACACCAGCTGAAGCACTGCATGGCACCTTTTAGCCTGACTCTGGGAATAGCCCTTTGAACGCTTAGGGGGTACCCGATGTTAATAGGACAATTCTGCAGAGGAGAGCATGGAGGTGGTGGAGGAGGAGGAGGGGGTAGAGCTCACAGGTCTGGCATCATCACCACCAGCTGTATGGAGACGTGGGGGCACAACAAGCTGCAGCACCAAGCCCTGTCCTGCAGCAGTGTTACTCAGTGTGCTGTGAACAAAATATATCGTCCCTGTCCATGCTTGCTGGACCATGTGTCAGCAGTAAGGTGGATTTTACGGCTGACTGCCTTGCCCAACGATGCCAGAACACTCCCTTCCACGTGATAATAGAGAGATGGGGCGGCCTTACGTGAAAAGTAGTAGCGACTGGGAACCTGCCATTGTGGTACAGCACATTGTGCAAATTCACGGAAGGGGCAGAATCCACCAGGCTGAAAGGCAGAAGTTGGAGAGTCAGCAGCTTTGACAAGCTTGCATTTAGACACTGGGCATGTGGGTGGCAGGGACTGTATTTTTTTTCCGCTGCAGCAAATTGGGCAGAGAAATTTGCCAACTACAGTCTACAGCTGGTGGTGTGCTGCTAGGACCTGGGACATCCTGTGCTATACCATCATCCCTGTCAGTGGAGGCTGCTGAAAGGTAATGACTATTGGTATAGCAGGTGCAGACTGAAGTGGGTAAGGAGGAGGAGGAGGAGGAGGAGGGACAGATTTGTGCCCCTTTGTGTGGCTTTAGGTGCTATTGAAAATGGGCTGAGTGGTTGGACGTTAAATGCCTGGTTAAGCATGTGGTACCCAAATGGTTGGTGTTTTTGTCACGCAGGTGACTGCACACTTGTGAGGAGGATAATGAAGATTTAGTAAGCCAGTCTACCACCTCCTCTGAAATGATGCCCTGCCTGAGGACTGACCACCACGTCCACCTTTGCCTGTGGACACTTTTTTTGATGACCCCCTTCCAGTGCCAAGGGAACGTCTGCCTCTCCTTGTTGTCCTCCCAGACATTAATGGGAGGGAGGGGGCAGTGCTTATAAGCAAATATAAAGAAGAAGTTGAAATCTGTACATAGATGCACTTTAATTAATGTAAAGAGGTGTTTGTTGCACTTTAATTTGAGTACTCACACTACACAGGCACACTCCACAGATACACTATAATATACTGCAATATAATGCGCCAAACGTACAGTGATGCACAGAACTATATGGCGTTAAACTGGCGGTAACGCACACAGAACTATATGGCGTTAAACTGGCAGTAACGCACACAAAACTATATACCGTTAAACTGGCAGTAACACACACGATCTCACTACACTGCAGTGAAACTATCTGAGCTGTCCCTACTCTAGCTGCACACTATGCAAAGCTGAATGATGATCCTCCTCACTACACTCACACTATCCCTAGACTGACACTAAACTAATATTCTATATTGACAATTAAAGCAAAATAGCACAGTATAGCACACTAACTAACAATTAGCACTGAACAGCGCCCTGTTCTATCTCTCTCCATGCCGAAATCACACTAAAAATGGCTGCCATTGAAAGAATACGTTTATACTGTTGGGCGGGAATGAGCCATGATTGGATAAAGTCACGATGACAGTGTCCAATCATGACTATGACAGTGCTCTGTGCCCTGATTGACTGAAGCTTTCACTGCTTCAGCCAATCAGGGCTTGCAATGCACTGTTCAGCACCGCAATGCATTGTGGTCAGTTCGGGGGCCAAACAAACGGTCGAACGACCCGTTTGTTTGGCTGTTCGGCGACCGTCCAAACAGCAAAAGTTCTGCCCAAACTTATGCTTGGGCCGAACCATTTGCCCATCCCTAAAAATAATATGCAGAGTGGTGGGAGGGAAGCTTCAGAATGGCAAATATGTTTTTATTACAAGTCAAGATCAATTGCAGAGATACCACAGGCAATGCTGGTGATTAGTCAATTGCCCTCTGTCTATTTTTTGGACACAGCTTCCAGATTTCTATTTCTCTTTAATGAAAGCAAGTGTGTATATCTAATATGTTGATTCCAGATTCTGTAATGGTTGATCTGTGCTGAAAATTAATTTAGCAGGCCACAAACATCAAATGTATATGGCCCTCTTCAATCCTTTTGAAATATTGTACATTTTTGGATAAAGCTGTACATTGTCAATTTGTACATACAGTATCTCCAGTTAGACCCATTACTGTTTCCTGTTATTAAAATGAACCATGCATGAGAACCAAATGAAATGGGACTCTTAAGGTACAGCAAACTATTTACCGAAATCAAATGCTGCTAAAATATTTAATAATTTTATTTGGTACAAAAGCTAAAAGCTAAAAAGGAAAGCTTTACATAATTACATGAAATTGACATGTAAACCTTGGCCTCAGGCCCATTACTAATTAGGTCATGCTCTCATACACTGGCAGCAATGTTATATTGCCTTGGGTCAAAATGTAGCTTTGTAATGGACATAAAGTACCTTCATGCATTGCATTGCATGGATCAAAAAAATGGCTTGATCAGGCCGCAATCCTCTTATGACAATTAAGTGAACCTAACCTAAAACATTTTAAGCTAAAGAGACTGCTGAAGTGCAGGCATGTACTTGTGTTCGGCTGCAAAATTGTACCTTGGGCTTTGGCCTCTGCCCAAGCTAAGATTAAATAGACCCTAACATCAATTTTAAACATTACAGATAACAGCACAAGCAATCAAGTATTTTAAATGCTTACCTGCAGCATTTATACTTTTCATAAACATTTTGTATTTACTAGCATGCAGCATAAGAATCTGAAAACTAAATCAGGTACCACAGGATCCCTGCACCTTAGCATTGTTTCTACCTTAGATATCGGTTAGACTAGAGTCAGGTTCTCTTTAATCCTCCAAGACAATGGTATTTGCTGGATGAAGGTCAGCTTATAGTGTATAAAAAGAATGTGCCAAGGGATAAAACCGTATGTAGTATCTGAAACTCATTGTTTGAGTTGAGACCTTTCACAGTTATAGTTAGTGGGCCTGGCTACGGAAAAGCAACCCTACTGCTGCAATAGGAGGGAACAACGGGGTAAAATCTGTTCATCAGGTTAAGATAGAAAACACACAGAAATGTTATTGTTTTCAGAGAAATGGTAAATGAGACTTTCAAGATTCTATTTTCTTTTACAAAGACGAGTTCAGCACATCCACAGTCTGAAAGGTTTATAGTGATGTCTTCAGTTAATGTTCCATTCGTCTACCCTTTCCGATGTCCTGATTTGTTTCCATGAATTTTTATTTGCTCCCTCATTTCTGCTCTTCTAACTTCTTTCTGCTCCAAGGAGCTGTTCACTGTCAGTTCAGTCTAGTACATCTCTGACCTTTCCCGAGAACACTGCTATACACGAATGCTGAATTTTTAAAGCAAACAAGACATTAGTGAATTTAATATTAAAGGTTTTATTCTTTATATGATAAACAAATCTGATGCAATCTTTAGTTACTTCAGTGGAAAATTTAAATAAATTGAGGTCACAATATGCCATAAGACCAAATGCACCTTTCCTTACTTTTATTTATTACACATTTTCCAAGTTATATTTAAAGTGGACCTATCAATAAATATCTTACCTCAGTTCATATATATGTTTTAGCCAAGCATCCCCATTAAAGCATCACCCCCACCCCTCTCTAGCTAACCACTGCAACCAAAGATAAAAATATATATATAAGCTAAAAAACCCAAATACCTTGCCAAATCTGTGGTCATATGACAATTCAGGCCCTAAATCTTTTCTCTTACTGATGAGTTGTAAGGGCATACTTTGGATACCCACATCATAGCCTAGATCAGTGGTTCTCAACTCCTGTCCTCAACACCCACTAACCAGCCAGGTTTGCAAGAAAACTGAAATACATCACAGGTGATATAATTTGCTGCTCAGTGACTGCAGTATTCTAGTCTGCATCTCCCCAAGGTAACACTTAAAATCTGGCCTGTTAGTGGGTCCTGTATACAGGAGTTGAGAACCACTGGCCTAGATGATGCAGATACTTTCTTTATCCTGTGCAACAGCAAGCCCTCTAAGGATCCAGAAGATTGTATTGGTGACCAGTCGGCATGGGCATGCACACATTGCAGCACTGGATCACTTATCTAAATTCCATAAGATGTGCTGACAAAAAACCTGGACAGTGGAATCAGGTTGAACACAGCTTTAGCCTAGGTTCACACTGAGTGTGGGAATGAAATCGTGTGAGTTCAGCTGAACTCGCACGATTTCATTCCCGCATTTCAGTCCCGATTTCGGGGAGGGATTTCAGAGACATCTGTGCGGGTTTCTGCACAGATGTCAATGGAAGTCGCACCCCGAAATCACCAAAAGTAGTACAGAAACTACTTTTGGAAATCAGAGCGGTGTCGCAAATGCAGCGTCGCACCAATTAGGACAGTGCCATTGTCGGCAATTGCCGCCAATTTGGCATGCGATTTGACCTGTCAAATTGCATGCCAAATTGCACCAATGTGAACCAGGGCTTAGTGTGATATTTTTTGGGTGGATGGGTAGGAGGTTGTTATTTGGCCATAGATGGACTTTAATTAGTAAGACATACTGTATGTCAGCATTACCAAATACCTTACTTTTTTAGTTATTAATAATAACTTACTTTTATTAAAAAATAGCTCTATCTTGCCATAAATTAAAAATTTTGGTCTGAGCTCCATTATGTCACTCCTACAAACTGAGGGAAGTTAACTCAATTTGACACCAATAGAGATTGTAGAGCAATAGAGAGTTTATTTTTTCAGTCAGCTAGACCTTTTCAGTGAGTATGAGAACCAGAAGGAAGCAAAGTCTGCTTATAAAAGCATAAACGATGGCCAAAATGTACATATATAATTTCAAAATATGTATAAAAACTAGGTTTAAAACATGGTAATTATCAAAATGTATTATTTATATTTAGATAATCTCCCTCTCCATATATATACCATAGGTTAACTTTCAGTGGCGGCTGGGGTGGGTTCCTCTCTTGGGGGGGCGGCAAACAAACAAACAACACCCACCTGGTGGTGTGGCACGGCACTGAAACAGCACCCCCGCGGGCAGTCCGGCACTTTTCCGCTCGTGTGGCGGGGCAGTGGTGTCCTTTCCTCCAGCTTCCTCCAGATCCATGTGTCTCAGGATCATGGCATGTCCCACAAGGCCATGGGATTATCATTTTGCCTTTAAATTATAAAAAAATAAATGATTTTATGTTCAAGTGGTCTAACTAAATAAAATGTATGAGCAGTTGAGAAACATCTAATTTTTTCTAAGGTGAAAATGGTTGACTTATTATATTTTTTAATGGTTTGTGATATTATTTCATAATTTTCTAATTTTAATACATCAAGCTGTGCATATATATTATAAAAACATATGCAAGAGAGACAGTGAGGCACAGTAAAATTATGATGCCCCTGCTAATTATCATCACCGAACAAGGATAGAAATAATCAGCACAGTATTTTTTTATGATTTGGCTTATTTGCATGTTTGTTAACCAAGGTGCATACCGCATCTACTTAGCTCAATCACTTTGTTAAACTCATTTTTGATTCCATGCTGTTTTCCCATAAAGAGACACAATGAAAAATTAAATTTTAAAGTGCTCCTATGGGCATCTTTTAAAGCCTAGGAAAATTGCACAGTGGGTGAAATTGATAATAATTATTGTCCTGATCCTATGATGGATGACTCTTAAACTATGTTCCTAGGGGCACCATTTACATCTTAGATTTTTGGCTTTTTGATGGCAGATGGTACGAGATCCCCCTTCTCCATGTGGCCTGACAGGATGACCTCCCCCTGCAGATGCTTCCAGCATGAAGAGTGGTCATCAGACTTTCAAAAAGGTCATAATGCTTTAAATGTACCGTATCAAGGGTATCAGTTGGGGGTCCACTAACTGCTTTTTTATTACCGCCACTTTACCAGCAGCAATCATACTTGTGCTCCTATAGAGTTATGTCAGCAAGTGCGAGACAGCTCACATGCCGAGTGGCTATATAGACTGGCATGACAGTATTGTAATGCAAACCAATAGAAAACACATGAAAGATGATAAGAAGAGCCAGCATCCATCGTTAGTGATGTTATAACAAACAAGACATTGATATATTGTCTTCACTGAGCTACCCTGCCAGGCTATTATGGTTTTCCTAATGAGGTTGTCATGCATTCCTCTTTATGTAGCTATTAAAATCTTGTCTACATCTGCTGATGTTTTCCTGTACGGGGAACTCTTGATATTCTCTCTGTTGTGCAATCTGCCCCCTTTTCTGGCAAGTGCCACGTCTGACCTTGCAGCAGACACAAATATTTTAACTTGTTTTAACATCAGACAGATCAAAGCCTTTGCTGCAACAAAGTACGTGATAGAAAATGCTTTTCCAATTCTGCCAGATTTGAATATTTCTAGCCCTGGCAGAAGCTCGCGGGTAACAGATGGATGTTTTATAGCTTACCATTATTTCTCTAACTTATTTGATGGCGTGATTATGTGAATCACAGTTTTAGTCTTGAGACAATTTTATTGTCGCCTTTCAAGTTAGCCAACGAGAATCAATCTTATTTATTGTATCCGATAACCTATTAGCATTTCTATCATGTATGATATGTAGAACATTGAACATGTGCTAGAATCCCAGTTTGTAATGGTTTATGCGCTTTTCTTTGCTGTAATTGTGAATATATTCCAATAGTAGCCATTCAGGCAATGACTAGGTTACAAAAATATGTAAAGATATGGGTATAATGGAAAAGATTACTCTTTTGGTGATTATATGTGTCATTTAAATAGTTGTACAACTTTTCTGTTGAAAGAAAACCTATGTCTTATATTTAGAAAGTATGGAACTGCTGCACAAACTACATGGCAGTTTCATGTTATTAAAGCAGAACTAAACTTAAAGGGGTTGTAAAGGCAGAAGGTTTTTTATCTTAATGCATTCTATACATTAACCACTTGCCGACCGCCACATGTACATATACGTCGACACAATGGCATGGACAGGCAAATGGGCGCACAGGTACGTCCCTTTAAATTTGCCGCCGTGTGGTCACGTGCGCACAACCCTGCCACGAGCTCCGTGAGTGTGAATGCGGGTCCCGCAGTCTCGATGTCCGTGGGGATACCCGCGATCATCTCACGCTGAGGAAGAACGGGGAAATGCTGATGTAAACAAGCATTTCCCCGTTCTGCCTAGTGACACTGACACTGATCACCGCTCCCTGTGATCAGGAGCGGTGATTAGTGTCGTGTCACACATAGTCCACCACCCCCCACAGATAGAACACATCCCTGGGACACACTTAACCCCTGCAGCGCCCCCTCCTGGTTAACCCCTTCACTGCCAGTCACATTTACACAGTAATCAATGCATTTTTAATAGCACTGATCACTGTATAAATGTGAATGTCCCAACATAGCGCCAAAAGTGTCTGTTCTGTCCACCATAATGTCGCAGTCACAATAAAAATCGCTGATCGCCGCCGTTACTAGTAAAAAAAAATTATTAATAAAAATGCCATAAAACTATCCCCTATTTTGTAGACGCTATAACATTTGCGCAAACCAATCAATAAACGCTTATTGTGCTTTTTTTTTTACCAAAAATATGTAGAAGAATACGTATCGGTCTAAACTGAGGAAAAAAATGTTTTTTTATATATTTTTTGGGGATATTTATTATAGCAAAAAGTAAAAAATATTGCTTTTTTTTTTTTTCAAAATTGTCGCTCTTTTTTTGTTTGAGCGCAAAAAATAAAAATTGCAGAGGTGATCAAATACCAGCAAAAGAAAGCTCCATTTGTGGGAAAAAAAGACCTCAATTTTGTTTGGGAGCCATGTTACACGACCGTGCAATTGTCAGTTAAATTGATGCAGTGCCGAATTGCAAAAAGTGCTCTAGTCTTTGGCCAGCCAAATGGTCCGGGGCTTAAGTGGTTAAGATAAAAAACATTCTGTGTGTGGCATCCCCCCTAATTGATGATTATATTAATACCTGAGCCTCTTCTCTCTGCAGCGGTGTCCACGAGTGTCTTAGCTGTCCCAGACACTCCTCCTGATTGGCTGAAACACAGCAGTGGCGCCATTGGCTCCAATGGCTGTCAATCAAAATCAGTCAGCCAATCAAGGGAGAGAGGGGGCAGGCCGGGTCAGGGCTCTGTTCCTGAATGGATGCACGGAGCTCTGACTCAGCTCTGGTGCCCCCTGTAGCAAGCTGCTGGTTGAGGTGCACTCAGCAGAGGGAGGGGCCAGGAGACCAGAAGAGGGACCCTAGAAGAGGAGGATTCGGGCTGCTCTGTGCAAATCCAACTGCACAGATTTCCAATAATGTGTATGTCTCTTTTGCAACATAACTATTTCCCATTTCTCATAGCAGTTTTCTTTTTTTATGTACACTGCCTGCAGCTCATGGGTAGTGCAGAGGACTCTCAAGCCCACCAACTGTATCTGCAGAGAACGTAGCCAAGTGCCATGACAATATAACTCCAACACGCACGCTCTGGAGTTAGATCATGGGTGCTCAGCATGTGGCCCTCCCGCTGTTGTGGAACTACAAGTCCCATCATGCCTCTGCCTTTGCGAGTCATGCTTGTAACTGTCAGCCTGTCAATGCTTCATGGGACTTGAAGTTCCGCAACAGCTGGAGGGCCACAGGTTGAGCACCCATGAATTAGATCATCAGTGGCCTTCAAATAGCTGAAGAGAGATAATTTCAGGACAGAAAAGTGGTGTAACCACAATGACATTGATTTATTAGGGATAGAAGATATTCATTTTGCAAACTGAATGTTAGTAAATAAGCTTATCCATTGTTTGAATACCTCATAATGTGCAAGGGAAATTGAATTGTCATTTTTTTAGGACATGTTGGATGATTGCAGTAAATACCACTTTACTGAATATTCACATTGATAAGTAAACAGGTTCTGCGCCTTAGCAAATCAACCCCAACAAGTTTCTTACTACCCAAAATGCACAGTTTTGTGTATCACTTATTAAAGTGTATTTCAGGGCAAAATTAAAAAAATAATATATACAGTACATCTGCAGTAAATCCGCAGTACATCTCTGCACCGCATGCACAGTGCTCTGTGTTTTTGTGCTTTAAATACCCAGCAAGTACAGAAAAATACACACTGATCTTCTAAAACTTTACTCAGCTCCTATGTCTTGTTGTTGGCTGACAACACATGGAGTTTTTTGTTGAATAAGTGGTGTCAGCCCTTCCCGGTTTTGCCAGGTTCCTAAACGACTTATACCATTCCACTCTTTTGTTTCTACATTGTAAAAGGTTAATCATTCTGTAGCTCCAAGATAAGAACAGGGAGGGCTAACTACTCTTCTTGAGAAAACACCAGAAATGTGCAGAGGAAACAGGGCAGCTCAGAATTTTTTTTCCAATGAAAAGTCAGCTGGGCTGGAAATTGCTAGATAGCAGCAACATGGAAGAGTCAATTTAATACAGTAAAACTGTCCTTGGACCATTGCAAAAACAAACAAAAAAACAGTGATGCTGGACTGGAAGAGGTGATGGCTACAAAGAATACAACCTTGTGGGTAGAGAGGAGAACATCTCTAATGGGTTAAAAAAAGGCAGCTTACAAAGTGCAGAGAAACCCAATTATTAGGAAAAAATGGATAGTGGATATCTGTGGTATCTGCATTTTGGAGATGGTGTGAGCCCTTAAAATAACTGAGACACATAGTCTCAAACAAACACAGCGGATTTTCACCAGAGCGCCCCACAAAGATTGATGGACTTTACTGGTAGGTGGACCAATTGTAAACCCAAAGTGCTGTGCTAAAAGTAAGAAATAAATGAGATATTATAAATAACAATATACATTAAATAAATGTAGTACTGGTACACTAAAATAAATGTATATATATATATATAGTCCCACAGAAAAATATCAGTGATGTGAGTTATCCCAAAGTGGAAAGTGAATCAGTAAAAAGAATCTTGATCCACACAGTCAGTTGATATACCATAAAGTGATACAAAAAAGGAAAAAAAAGGAAAGATATACCATAAAGCCCTTGAGTGTATCTCAACCTTAGTGTACAATAAAAACTCTCACCAGAGTTAATGGACTCTTTAATCAAGAAAGTGGTTGTACAACTTGGTGGGTGTACCAAGTTGTAGCCCTTAGACACGTTTAGGCAGATGGCCACTTACCAGGAATAGAACCAGAGAATGGTACACAGTCAATAGGCAATATCAGAAAAAGGGACAAACAAAAGGTCAGAGTCAGTGGTGATTGAGTATAGTCAGATACAAGCTGAAGTAGGTAAACAGAGAAACAGGAATGCAGGTACAGTAGTAAAATAGACTATTGCCTGCGGCTAGGAACTAAACCTAATAAATGCAACAGGCAGTGGTCTAAGCAAAGCTAAATAGAGAGCTTGATTGACAAGTTGGGGACTCCTGCTGAAGGTACTATATAAACCAATAGGTGACTTCCTGCAATGCCCATACCTCCCAATAGTCTTTCAAACTTGAAAGGGCAATAACCTGAGCTTTGATAGTGCTGAGAGCCAATTGCTGGCCCAGACCCAGACATTTTCCCACCTGCTGCCACTATTCAACTCAAATAATGGGGGAACAGACAGCAAAAAAAACTTTAAAGAATATTCTGCAAGGGTTTACATCTAATTTAAGACAGTGGTGCCTACATGCCCTGCACTTATCTGCCTTTATGCTCTTTACTTTATAAGCAGTCCGCTCTCTCTAGTCTTAGTATAAAGCTTAGAGATGTAACCCGCTTGTTGTGGCACCACATGCATATAAAGCACAAAAGAACAAAAAAACAAAGCATAGGACTTTATTGGTTGCCAACTGGGATTGCAGTTGGCAACCGATAAAGTCCTATGCTTTGTTTTTTGTTCTATCTCTAGCCTTCCTTATCCCAGCTAGATACACTGGCTGCACAAAGCCACCTGATCTAAGTTTAGGGGCCAGGGAAAGCATTATTGGTAGGTGGTCGCTATAGTTGGGAATAGCTACATTTGCTTGCTGTCTTCAAAAATTGCGGATATATGAATACTTAAATAAACATTGCACCACACGACGTAAAGAAGGCAAATCATCAATCCTCTAATGAGGCAGATCTATATGGCTGAATACATTTTCACACACAATAGCCCAGTGTCTTTTTTTTTTGTTTTAGTAAAACGATGGCCTCTCTGCTTTTTTTTCTGGTTAAATACAGTATAATAGGCCCTCACCACATGAACCCATTGTGTCCCAATAGGGACATTTTCTGACAGGACTATGACTATTTAATCAGGCAGTGACACGAAAAGAATCCCTCCCTGACAGTTCTATTGAAAGGAAGCCTTTCATTGATTCACTCATGCTCTACCTTTTATCTTGACCTCTTTACACCCATAACTATTTTTTATTAGCATTATTTAGAAAATAGCAGCATGAAACACTATTATTCAAGTGAAAAATGCATTGCAGACATCAGCCTGCTTTCATATTATACTAAATACAGAAACTCTAAACTATTCTCTTAATATTTAATATTTTGATTATTCCAGTGTCCATTTATAATGAATAGTCATTTACAAGACACAGTGTACCTGATGAATCTAGAATCTTTCTTGCAACATAATATTATATTTAATGATGCCTGTATTAATAATGTACAATGTGTATTTTTATCCAAGCGAACATTGAGGTTTAAAAGAAATGATAATCTTAAAGTAATCATTGACGACGGTATCTGACATTTCCTGCATAAATTATGGGTGATATATTTCTTTAGGCAATAAGTGTGACAAAATTTGCAGAACTGAAAGTCATGCCTAGCTATGGCAACCCCTCTTTCTTAGCTATAAGCTTGTAAGGGGACATAGCCGGTCCCTAACTGCTTCTCTTAATAAAAACAACCTTTAATATCCAAACATATTCCTACCATTAGGCAAAATGGCAAGGTACAAAGTCACATCATGGGTATTATCTGTTCACTTCACCTATCGTGATGTTTCTGTTCCACTACCATCACCACTGTCTTATAGGGGCTGTGTCAATAAGTTTTGGACTTGTGTCAATGGCATCAGCTTAATGTTAGTTTGATGGTTTTTGAGATCATTCAGATTTCACACAAAGGTGAGTTTGGCCCAGCATGCATTTGACCTGCTTCAAGTTGGGTTTCCATTGCCATAGACTTGTAAATAATTACAAAACCTTCTTGAAGCAAACAAAATCTTATTGAAACAGAACTTCAGTATCATTTTATGAGGAAAGACTCAACTTACAGACTATCTCAGATGCTGGAGTGAAAGCCTTATATTCGGGTAACTCTGCAGCAGTTAATAACAGGGGTAAAACAAGTGATAGGCTTCCCTTTGCATTGGGGCTGAAATTCACTCAGTGTACATGCTTCATCCTCATGGCTGCAAAGCTTGACTTCATGATTTCTTCTCAGGCAGCATATGTTACAGATTGCTCACAGGCCTCAACTCATGGGGCCAAATCCCTTGAACATCTTTTAATTTTTTTATCCTTGTATATTTCTTCTCAATGGCTTATCTCGGGAACACCTTTGAATCCCCCATTGGTACTCTTTGGACTCTTGCTAAATCTGGCTACATGTTCGGTAGTGATGAACAAATGTGGATGGATTAGAGTCATGTGACGTGCAGCAACGCAAACCCATCATAAATTTTGCTAATTGTGAACATTACGCTAGGTTCACACCTATGCGTGTGGCTGCAACTGCGGGAATCGCAGCAATTTCCACACCCGTAACCACCCGCAGTGAAAACTTGGAGACGCACCCAGCTGCTATTCATTCTGAATGGCAACCCATGCATTTCAGCCCACAGCACGTTTGCGGGTTCAGGAACCACAGGGAAATCGCATGGTCAAAAAGACTATGCAATTTCCCTGCAGCCACGTTTTATTAAAAGGTGCATGCACTTTTTTTTTTTGCAGAAATTCAGGCACGGCAGCCCATTCATTTGAATGGGCTGCTGTGCCCACGCAAACACGGCCCACAAAAACACATAGGTGTGAACCTAGCGTTAATGTGAACCCAACATAGATCAATGGGAGGCAAATTTTGAAAATTCAAACTATTAAGAAATTGTCAAAAAATAATATGGGGAGCTGGGAGCTGCCAAGTGGGACATATACCAACGCCAAAGACCAAAGTCTTTTATTAAGGCTTAAAGGGATTGTCCAGTCAATTGTAGAAAACTGTAGCTGCTGACTTTTAATAACAAGACACTCACCTGTCCCAGAATGCTGAGATGTCCTCACCCGGCTAGTTTCTTCACCAGGCTTTGGTTCCTGGTGTCGGCATACTAACTGTGGGCAGCTGGCTGTGACTGCTTGCAGGTCTAGAGCCGGCTGCTCACTATGCAAGAGCAAAGCACGATGCGCTATTTGATTGGTACTACAGCCTTCTGGGATCTGTGACATGTCCCAGAAGGCTGCAGGGGAAGGAGGGGGCCAAACTTCTGCTCAGATCACTGAGGCAATCTGATCAGATGTGGGAAGCAGGTACCTGTCAAAACCAGGTACCCACTCCCCCCTAAAAAAATAATGCCCCAAATGTTAAGGAGGAGAGGGGTGGAGAAGGAAGAGGGTAACTTCCCCTTTTGGGTGCAGTTCCGCTTTAAAGTGAAAAAATGTGCAATTACTTTGAAATGCTTAGATAATGTCTTAAACCTGAATGTGAAGTGGGGCACCTGTAAGATATCTAAAACTAAATGTAAAGAAAAATGCATTACTAAATGTAAAGAAAAGTGCATTGAGAGCAGTCACTTTTCAAAAGAAACCATTCGGATGAGACTTAGAAATCAGGACAGTTAGGTGACTAGAGCTGATCTTTTAAAGCAGTAATAAACTCTGACCCTCCTCGGCTAAATTTCTTAGAAGTGGTTAGAGTAAATCATTGTAAATAATTGTGCAGCAAATTCAAGCCCCATCGCATGTGTCTTACTTTTATTTTGTGTGTTTATTCCTATTGTCCTTTCCAGGTGCAGCTGCCGCCATCATAACTATTGTCTTCAGCGTCTGTTGCGCGCTGGACTTCCACCCTTTCTTCTTATCCCGGTCTGTAAACTTGCACATGCACAGTAAATACTTACCCAGGCTTTGTTTTCACTGCGGAATTACCATGGCAACCATGTTCTGCGAATCGGAGCCAACTTGCTTTTGCGTGTTTGTGTGAATTGGAACTAAGTCTTGCGGAATCTCAGAGCTGCTGCTGGACAAAGGAAATTATGTAGCCCCAGCATATTTATATAGAACTTACAGCAAGAAGAGCTTGCTGGAAAAATCAGACAAAATGTGCATGCGTCAATGATGTAATTAAAACGAAATGGACAGATTACACAGAAACGAACAAGGTCGGAAGGATTCTACACAGAGCAATCAGTTAACTGCTTAATAATGCTTAAGATTAGACATGTACGGTTCATTTAGTTCTGAATTAATATTTGGATGAATTTTTTCATCTGACCCCTGACCATTCCGAGTACTCCCCATTTATCGCCACCCTCTGAACTGGCCCTTGTAGCCAGTTTTCAATTCATATACTCACCCTATGGTCCATGCCAACGGACCTTATTTTGTACAGTAAACATTTATGGGGAACTGTGTCAAATGCTTTTGCAAAATCCAGATACACCACCTCTACGGGCCTTCCTTTATCTAGATGGCAACTCACCTCCTCATAGAAGGTTGATAGATTGGTTTGGCAGGAACGCTTCTTCGTGAATCCATGCTGATTACTGCTAATGATACTGTTCTCATCACTAAAATCTTGTATATAGGTCCTTATCATCCCCTCCAAGAGCTTGCATACTATTGATATTAGGCTGACTAGTCTGTAATTCCCAGGGATTCCCAATAGACATGTCTACTTTAGATGGTAGAAAATGGACAGGTTAGATTTACCATCACTTTAAATCTGAAACTATTACCTCCATGTTCCACCCCTAGTGGGACCTTCTGTAATTAATAAATATGCCTAATGTCTGTTGTGTTTGTGTATGATAATGTCATAACAGAGTAAGAAAAGGTGACAACAAGAATTAGCAAATGGCTGTCGACAACTATAAGTAAAAAAAAGTTATGTGTGGCACCAGTGGTGGTAAAGCTCCAATTTACTACAAAGCTGAACATAAGTGAGTAGAAGAAGAATAGCCTGTTCTCCCTGTGCCTGCGTGAGTTTCCTCCGGGTACTCCGGTTTCCTCCCACACTCTAAAGACATGCTGGCAGATTAATCGGATAATGTCTAAATTGGCCCTAGTATGTGTATGAATGTGTTTTAGGAACCTTAGATTGTAAGCTCCTTGAGGGTAGGGACTGATGTGAATGTACAATGTATATGTAAAGTGCTGCGTAAATTGACGGCGCTATATAAGTACCTGAAATAAATAAATAAAATAAATAGCTTGTGACTGTAATTGGTGAATGTTTGAAATGGGGTTGCTATGATTCACCATAGATATACTAAGGAATTTGAAACATAAACGAACACTGTATGTAGTAGTGGTTATCTGAGGATGATGAAAAATAAGAAGGAATGTGGCTAGTAGAGTCATATTAAGATCTGTGTGCACCACTTAAATGGCCAACACCTGCAAAGCCTGATATATACATAACTTCTCCTGACTGGCTTACAGACAGGTCAAGAAAGCATAGGGGACAAAAGAAGGGTCACAAGGCAGAATGACGGACCACAAAAAAGAAAAAAATGACACTGAACATTTGATTCCAACCAGTATGTGAACTGCGTGAGAGTTTTCAATTCTTTGCCTCAGGCAAACAGCCTGATCGGGCTTCAGGCAAAACAATTTACTCATCTGCAGTAATTATAATTAACTACATTTAATTTTAATAAATGAACATACCCGCATAGATAAATAACCCTTTATGGTGACTTTATTAAAGAGAAATAATAGAGCTGTTCTACGGCAATACCTGCAGAATATTCATGCCAATGTCTCTCTGTGCATTGCAAACACAGGTTTTCCTATAGCTTGTCAAGAGCTGCATGTCATCTTATTATTACATTATGACATGTGTGTCTATTTATATTTTGATTGACAGACAAAGAATCTGCAAATATTCAGAACTTTATATGTTCAGGATTCCGGTATAGACAGAAGGTGTCTCTTATTCATTTTAACATGCACAGCTCATCTGTGGCCAAGCTAGAAGGCACAGTCATTCTATCACAAAATTCATATTATGCCATAAAGTATCATAGTCCTCTCACATCATCAATCTATTCAATAGCTTCACTGATAAAACTTCAGGATGAATTTATTACTACTGAGCGCCTGAACCAAAAATTCATTTATGTTACTACAGCACTAAACAATCCTCAGGCTTCAAAACTATAGCAAGAAGCATATAAATTCATAAGCAAAAGGCCATCATATATTACCTCCTTATTCATTCTCTCCAGGAACCAGTGTAAATTCCTTTCAATTTTATCTGTGTTGAATAAAGTGGAGTACACAAAGGCTTTTATTTATTTTTTGTACTCTTAATCTCACCGTGTTATGTCCTTGGATGAAGTGTTCGCTGTTGTTACATTTTAGTGCAAGATCTTTGTAAAAAGTTTTTTTTTTTTTTCGTTTTTTTTGCAAATTAATTAGCGTTGCTTGAATCTGAAGTAGAATTATCTCCTCAAATTAAAGTGGAATTTTACCTTCCCTCCAGTGATGCACTGTCCATGAGCTCTCTTGTCGGCCACCGATCTTTGCTGTGATGACGCAGCTTAGTGTACATTGTACAGATAATTGTTGACAGGCAGGTAAGGATCTTTAATTGCAGAAGAGACATAGTATGTGTAATAAAAAGCCTGCCTGTTCACACATTTTCAGTTTCCAGTTAAAGTTCCAATATTATGTGTTGCATCACTTAAAGCTCCAGTTTTGTTGAGAAAAAAACATTCCCCCCTGGGTGATCTATGTACATTACAAGGATTCTAACAACCTTTGTTGCAGATTCCTACCTTTTGTTATTCTGAAAAAATCCCTGTGTGTTGTCTCTGCCCCTGTACTGAGTGGGTCTAATGGGAGTGGTTTCATAATTATCAGTCAGCTGTGGCAGCTGAAGAGCACTAATGAGGAAAGCTGCTGGGCCTGCATTCCTTTAGGCATGTTCCTATTGGGAGTATCTCACCAAAAATGACATTTTTGATGCAGGGGATTGCTGAAATCTGACTTGTATCCTAGGCAGACTTCTGGGAAAATTGGTGAGCCAATCACACAAACAGGAAATGATGATTCTGGGGAGTGGTCAGATTAATGGCATTTTTATTATAATTTGTTTTTTACTAGTATTGGTGGTGATCAGCAATTTTTAGTGGGACTGCGACATAGCAGCGGACAGATCGGACACTTTTGACACTTTTTTGGGACCATTGACATTTATACAACGATCAGAGCTAAAAATAGCCACTGATTACTGTATAAATGTCATTGGCAGGAAAGGGGTTAACACTAGGGGGCGATCAAGGAGTTAAATGTGTGTTCTAGGGAGTGTTTCCAACTGTGGGGGGAGGGGACTCCCTGGAGGAGGAGATTGATCGCTGTTCATAAGCAGTATGAACAGCAGATCTGTCTCCTCTCTCCTGACAGAACGGACATCTGTCTGTTTATAATGACAGATCTCCGTTCTGTCTCTCTCAGGAGCAATCGCGGGTGCCGGTCGGACATCGTGGGTGCCCGGCCGGACATGTTGTCACGCCGCGGGAGTGCATGCATAACCCCTAGAGCTCTTAAAGCGGCCGACGTACATATAAGGCGATGCGCCCAGGGGAGCCAACCTGCCACAGTATAACTGCGGCGGCTGGTCCTTAACTGTTTAAAGTGTTACTAAACCCACAACAGTAAAATCAGTCAGTATATGCAGTAAAGCATGCTTGTTATACTCACTGTGGAACCTAATGCCCTGTACACACCGGGCGGACTTTTCGGCAACAAAGGTCCAACAGTCTTTCCGATGGACTTTCGACGGACTTTTGACAGACTTCCGACGGACTTCCGACGGTCTTTCAAATGAACGGAATTGCCTATACACGATCACACCAAAGTCCGGCGGATTGGTACGACCGGACTAAAATAAGGAAGTTGATAGCCAGTAGCCAATAGCTACCCTAGCATTGGTTTTGGTCCGTCAGACTAGCATACAGATGAGCAGATTTTTCGACTGGACTCAAGTCCGTCGGACAAATTTGAAACATGTTCCAAATCTAAAGTCCGTCAGATTTTTGACTGAAAAAGTCTGCTGCAGGTCCGATGGAGCCCACACACGGTCGGATTGTCCGCCGGATTCAGTCCGTCGGACCAGTCCGGTCGAAAAGTCCACTCGTGTGTACACAGCATAAGGGTTTAATCCCCCGCATTGTGTAAAAAGGCTGTTTGATCCTGTCTCCTCTGATCCTCCCCTCCATTTACTGTCCCCAATGCATCTGCTAATAGTACAGAGCCTTGGAGGCACTCTGCACATGCTCAGTTTGGTGTGCATTGCTAGAGAGTCTTTTTTGGGAGGGTGCATGTGATTATCACAGGGCCAATCAGCACTGTCCACACAGAGGGTCAGGGGTCCTGTAGCCTCATAGGACAGTCAGAGGAGAATAAAAACTCCTCCTACAAGCTTTAACCAGACACTAAAATAATTCACATGACTGCTATATACTGCTAATGAGAAAAGGTATTTAACAGTTTATATTTACTAAAACTATTGCATTTCCATGTTCTCTGTACTGTGGGAGACCAGATACAGTGAATGCAGGTTCCTGGGTTTAGTAACATTATAATTATAACTTAATCCCTTCAGCCCCTCTGGATAATAAAATACCCATTGATCCTGCCAGTGGAGTCTTTCTAATGCTGCTTCCCTTGATGTAGCAATGAGGCTGCACTGCTCCTGAATTCATAAAAGACTTGTCAATCTTATGTAGGTTGTGTGCGTTTCTCTACAATTGGATGCATAAAAAAAAGTTGCAGCAGGCATGGCTATCAGCATTTTCACTGCTGATTCACAAGTCTGTAATTTGTCAATGAGCACCTGGCCACATCTAGGCCTGTTCCCTGCTTTCTGACAGCTAAGGCTCTGTTGCCAAAACCTTCCCACTGAGAGGCGCAGTGTCTTGGAGGGGGAGCGTGGCTTGTGCATTGCATAGTAAATAGTAAATAGATTTGGTACCTAAAAAGACAAAATTGAAGTGTCACTCAGGTAGAGAGGTAAAGTCCAGCTAGACCACTCTGAGTGTAGGCAGGGACAGGGAACTCCTCCTAGCTCAAAGCTGCAGCAATGTCAAAGGAAAAGATTCATAAGCTGCACATCATGAAGCAAACCCACGTGAATGAAGTGAGATGAATGGCAGCCTCAGCCTGGACTCCAGCAAGGCCACACCCCCGAGGTGTTTGCTCCGCCCCTCGTAGCTTAATCATGCACTGCTATTCATTTCATTTCATGCACATGGGTCTGCTTCATGATGTGCGGCTTATGGATCTTTTCCTTTGAAATGGATTAGGTATTTATTTAGGTCTCTTGCACACTGCAGCTTGAAAAAGCTCAGTACAAGTTTTTTTTTTACTGAGCTAAAATACAGACCATTAATTTTAATGGGCCTATGCACACAGACGCGTTAACAAGCGCCGTGCATTCTTCAGTTAAAAAAAAAATATATAGAAAAATCAGCTTTTTTGGACAGTAATTTACACCTCAAATATGTGCAAATGGCCATTTACATATTGTGCAGAATGAGAACGCAAGAATTAGTTTTCGCACATTTGCCGAAAAAGCGTGAGTGAGCGCGAAAATGTGCGCGTGCGCGTGAAAATGCGCAAACGAAAATGCGCATAAATGCGGACAAATACATTAAAAAGAAAGTCTTAAAAAGTAGATGCTCAAACAGAAGTATCATGTGCAAGAGGCCTTATACAGAAACTTTTAGGTCTACATTAAGACTCAGCCATGGCCACCTACCTCGTAACTGGAGAAAAAATGAATCAGTTGCATATTACAATCACTGTTACCAGCTATATTGGAGATGATTTTATAAATATGAGCAAAGGTTTTAAGCACTTGCCTACAGGGCACTTTCAACCCCCTTCCTGCCCAGGACAATTTTCAGCTTTCAGCGATGTCACACTTTGAATGACAATTGCGCGGTCATGCAACGCTGTACCTAAATTATTTTTTAATAATTTTTCCTACCAATAGAGCTTTCTTTTGGTGGTATTTAATCGCTGTGTTTTTTTTTAATTTTTTGCTAAAAAAAGTTTTCTTAGTTTTCTTTAGAAAATTTTGTAAATAAGTATTTTTTTTCTCTTTCACTGATGTGCACTGATGAAGCAGCACTAATGGACACTGATAAGCTGTACTGATGGGCACTGATGATGTGACACTGATGGGAACTGATGAGGCGGCACTGAAGGGCACTGATGATATGGCACTGATGAGGAGGCACTGATATGCGGCACTGATGAGCACTGATAGGTGGCACTGATGGGCACTGATAGGTGGCACTGATAGGCGGCAATGATGGGCAATGATAGGTGGCACAGATAGGCGGCACTGTTTGGCAGCACTGATTGGCACTGATAGGCGGCACTAATGGGCACAGATGGGCGGCACTGATAAGCAGGCACTGATGGGCACTGAAAGGCAGCACTGACTTGCATCACTATTGGGCACAGAATGGCCTCACTGATGGGCACAAATTGGCATCACTGATGGACACATATTGGTGTCACTGATGGGCACAGACTTGCATCACTGTTAGGTACTGTTGGGGCTGCACTGGTAATCAGGACACTGATGATCAGTACAGGTCTCCCCTGTGAGGAGATGCCATTGATCGGCTCTCCTCTCCTCACACTCTGTTAGTGTGAGGCGAGAAGACCCGTGTCATTGGCTCTTTACCAAGATCAGGATTGCGCCATGTCCCAGGGACACAGTGCACCCGCGATCGCCGTGCTGCATGCCTGCGAGACTAGGCAACATCATATCACATTGTTCCAGAATGAGAGGGGACCCCGTCCATCATCATTTGTCTGAACGGCGAGCAAGAGGCAGTTAAAAATGCAATCTTTCAAGGTACCTTAGAACCCTTCTTTAGGCTTTTCACATTTACACACAAATAAAGCCTGAAGAAGGGATCTAAGTCACCCCCATAGCTTACATCTTTAACTACATGACCCCTCGTCACACTACATTTACTGCCTTGAGGTGGCATGGTAGGCTCAATTACATATATATATATACGTGATTGAGCCCCTTCATGGGTTAGAAACGTGCAGTGTGCCCGCTTGGGTGTGCAGATTGCTCCTCCTGTGACCACAGCGGATTACTGTTACCGGTATCTGGCATCATGTGATTGCTACGATTTGTCAATAGCGATCACGTGATAGCAATGTAAACAGCCAGTCATGAATGGCTTTACATTCATGAACAACTTGCTTACTGTTGTAAATTGTGATTGTCCCAAAGCAATTGCATGGTACCTGGCTACCTGTACCATGGGATTAGCTTAGCCAATCTCAGACCACAACCATAAGCAAGCTGTTCATGAATGGTTAAGCCATTCATGACAGCTAAAACTATTGCTTATGCAGTGATCATCAAACTATAAGCAATAACAGTTAAAAAAAAAAAAAACACTGCACACAAGAGATCAATGGAAGTCTGCTGGCCAAAAGGAATCCCCCTATTTTGGCATGAGCATGATTTGAAACTGTCCCGAACTAATATCTTGTGAAGCATCAGAGTGTTTGTGCATCCAATTAATCAGAAGCCTTTAGAAAAGTTCAAACTGCCAAATATGCATTGTGCTAAAAACGTAGCACTTTTATTATTATTATACGGGATTTATATTGCGGCAACAGTTTGCACAGCACTTTACATTATAAGGGGGACAGTATTATTACAATACAGTTCAATACAGAAGGAATAGGGGGGCCCTGCTCATGGAGGGAATCTAAAGGGGGGGGGGGGGGGATGTACAAAAGGTTATAGCTCCAGGGGATGATTTGGTTGAGGTGGCTCAAGAATGGCCTTTTAGGTGGAGGTGGGGTAGGCTTCCCTGAATAAATGAGTTTTCAAGGATCGCCTAAAGGTGGACAGGGTAGGAGCTGAACAGATATATTGGGGTAGGGGGTTTCAGAGGATGGGAGAGGTTCTGAAAAAGTCCTGGCGGCGGATGTGGGGGGAGGTAACAAGGGAGCTAGAGAAAAAGCTGTCCTGGGAAGAGCGGAGAGGATGATTTGGGTGATATCTGAAGATGAGGTTGGTGATATAGCTGTGGGCTATGTTTTGGATGGTTTTGTAGGTTGTGATTAGTGTTTTAAATTTTATACATTGGACTATTGGAAGCCAGTGAAGAGACTGGCAGAGAGGGGCAGCAGTCATGGATCAGTTAGTAAGGTGTAAAAGCCTGGGAGCAGCATTCATAATAGACTGAAGGGGGGCTAGCCTGTGAAAAGACAGACCAGTGCAGAGGAAGTTGCAGTAGTCAAGGCAGGAAATAACCAAGGAATGAATATGTTGTTTTGTGGTGTCGTTAGTCAGGAAGGGGCAAATGCTGGAAATGTGGCTGAGGTTGAGGCAGCAAGATTTAGCTAGTGATTGGATGTGGGGGCTGAAGGAGAGGTCAGAGTCTAGGATTACACCCAGCACTCTGGGTCCAATGGTTGTGCTGTTGATTTCAATGGTAAAGTCATCAGGAGGGGATTGGGAAGGAGGAAATATAATATAATACAATTTTATTTTCTTAAAACCATATTTTAATATTTATAATGGAACTTTTAGAAAGAAGGATATTATGTGATATATATATATATATATATATATATATATATATATACACAGCTGTGCTCATAAGTTTACATACCCTGGCAGAATTTATGATTTCTTGGCCATTGCTCAGAGAATATTAATAACACAAAAACTTTTCTTTCACTCATGGTTAGTGTTTGGCTGAAGCCATTTATTATCAATCAATTGTGTTTACTCATTTTAAATCATAATGGCAACAGAAACTACCCAAATGACCCTGATCAAAAGTTTACATACCCCAGTTCTTAATACTGTGTATTGCCCCCTTTAACATTAATGACAGCTTGAAGTATTTTGTTGCATTTGTGGATGAGGCTCTTTATCTTCTCAGATGGTAAAGCTGGCCATTCCTCTTGGCAAAAAGCCTCCAGTTCCTGTAAATTCTTCGGCTGTCTTGCATGAACGGCATGTTTGAGATCTCCCCAGAGTGTCTCAATGATATTGAGGTCAGGAGACTGAGATGGCCACTCCAGAACCTCCACTTTTATTGTGCTATAGCCTATGACAGGTCAACTTGGCCTTGTGTTTTGGATCATTGTCATGTTGGAATGTCCAAGTACGTCCCATGTGCAGCTTCCTGGCTAATGAATGCAAATGTTCTTGCAGTATTTTTTAATAACATACTGCATTCATCTTGCCAACAAATTTGACCAAATTTCCTATGCATTTGTAGCTCACACATCCCCAAAACATCAGCGATCCACCTCCGTACCTTTCATCATATGCCTTGTTGACTCCTCTCCAAATGTAGTGTTTATGGTTGTGGCCAAAAAGCTCAATTTTGGTCTCTTTACTCCAAATAACTTTGTGCCAGAAGGTTTGAGGCTTGTTTCTGTGCTGTTTGGCATATTGTAAGTGGAATACTTTGTGGCATTTGCGTAATAATGGCTTTCTTCTGACGACTCGACCATGAAGCCCATCTTATTTCAAGTGCCTCCTTAGTGTGCATCTTGAAACAGCCACACCACATGTTTTCAGAGAGTCCTGTATTTCACCTGAAGTTATTTGTAGGTTTTTCTTTGCATCCCAAACAATTTTCCTGGCAGTTGTGGCTGAAATTTTAGTTGGTCTACCTGACTGTGGTTTGGTTTCAACAGAACCTCTAATTTTCCACTTCATAAATTAGAATTTGGACACTGCTAATCAGCATTCTCAATTCCTTGGATATCTTTTTATATCCATTTCTTGTTTTATACAGTTCAACTTTTCCTGCAGATCCTTTGACAATTCTTTTAACTCAGAATCCAGAAACGTCAGTGCAGCACTGGATGAAAGCTGCAGGGGTCTGTCAGGAGTCCAGAAACACATTGACCTTTTATACACACACACTAATTATATGCAAACAGATCACAGGTGAGTATGGTTACCTTTAATAGCCATTCAAACCCCTTTGTGTCAACTTGTGTGCATGTTATCAGGCCAAAATCACCAGGGTATGTAAACTTTTGATCAGAGTCATTTGGGTAGTTTCTGTTGCCATTATGATTTAATAAAGAGTAAACACGGTTGATTGCTAATAAACGACTTCAGCCAAACACTAACCATGAGTGAAAGAAATGTTTTTGTGTTATCATTCACATTCTCTAAAAAATGGCCAAGAAATCATAAATTCTGCCAGGGTATGTAAACTTATGAGCGAAACTGTATATATAACTCGGGAACTCGGTCCGGATTTTACCAGCCACCTTGGCAGGGTTGGTTCCGGACCAGATTTTGTGGTCCATTTGTGTCCATTAACAGGTGGTATAAATTAAGCAGGACTAGAGCAAAGGGTTGCTCTTGGCCTGGGATTCAGGAAGCCAAAACCTGAGAGAGCTGCCTATGTGAAGCTTTGTAAAAGAAACGGTTTGCATTATCTTTGTTTTGTAGCTGACTGTGAGAAGCCCTTCACCTGTTGAGTTAGGAACCTGCAAATGTTCAGTTAGTGCCTGGATGGCAAGGATTTATTTTCCGTTTTGTTTGTGTTCTTTTCATGCAACCTTTTAAAAATAATACTGGCTACAAGTCAGATATTAAGAAACCTGATGTTTGGACTACCTTTTTCCCACGGAAGCTAACCCCTGACAATATATATATATATGTATGTATATATTTCTTTTAAGGTGTATGTATTTTCACTGTACTGAATACAGCAGTGCTGACAATGATAACTTTGGGAGATCAGAGATAGATGTTACTTGCAACCACCTGGGTTTCCCTCTATGTAGTGAAATACTTATGGATGTCACTCATGTACAGGTTCCAATGTCATATATAAATAATGTTCATACATTTTTGTTTTATCAGTGACTGGATGGGTACAATATTATTGTAACTATTCTTCCACAATACTGCCTCTCTTTTTTATCATCATCATCATCATCATATGATGTGCTAAACAACTCCTGCAACTTGTGAACCTGTCAAATAAGACTTCAGACATCATTGTAGTAAGCTACAGCCACTGGTAGGATAAGCTCTTTCCACTCCAATCTGTCAATGTCCATCAGTCTGTGTGCAATCTTTGTTGTATTATGAAGAACAACGTTCCCAGCAGAAACAATGATTGTTAAAATGTTATACTCAAGCTACGTTCCAGGCACATTGTAGTTGTTCTGGTGGGTAAAACCTTCCGGGGCTCACTGGATTTATGGCAGATGTGGCTTTTTTTTTAAGGGATTAAATGTGGAAATGTACATGTATTGCAGAGATGCACCAGAGCATCTTCTTTTGCGCACATATACACTTAAAATGCAGTAAGTTTCACTGTTGCATTATTTTAAAAAGCTTTTTCTGAGAGAACTTTTTTAGTGGAGTACCATGCTTTGCGTATGCTTGCTTAGGCTTTTTGATGAGGGCCTGATGTCCCTGATTCAGGTTTAACCCCACCAAGCGTTGGTCCACAGATGGGAGTGCATCCGTAGCTAGAAAAATATGAGAGGTGAGCTTTAAGGTCCATTCACACCATAGTGCATGCATTGAGTGCGTGTAAACACATGTGCTTTGACGTGCGTTTGCATGCTGTGTTGCATTTTAAAATGTGCTGCAATAATTTTTTGTTATTTTAAAACTTCACTAAGCATTAGTTGTAAAGGAAATTGACTGTTGACTCCTGTGTTTATGCACGTTGCAGTGTGCTTCCATGCATTGTGTTGCACTGGATAAAAGTAGTCCTAGTCCTTTTTCAGGGCAGGACGGCGCACATAAGCATAACACATTGGTGTGAAAAGCTACTATTAAAAATGAATGGACCCTTAAAGTATAATGAAAGGCAATTTTTTTTCACGTTTTGGATAGAGTAGAGAGGTATTACGAGAACATCTGTCAGATTTTCATTGCCAACTGTGCCCCTGTTATGGAGATTTACGCTCTCTATTTGTCCTTTTTACTATGATCACTGAGAGTGAAAGTAAAAGAAAATCCCAAATCTTGGGTTGTCCCCAAAAGAGGAATAGAGGGAAAATGTTCCAACATGGACACTATTTCCAGTGACGTCTATGGATTCTCTCACTTTGGAGGGATTTCCTCTCACTTCCTGTTTTCGCTATTGGACAGGAAGTGAATGGAAATCTCCCCAATGGGACAAAGATGACAAAAAAAACCCGATAAGGATTGTACCCTTCCTTATCCAAAATGAATTAAAAAAAAATGTTGTCTTTAGTTCAACTTTAATTTTTAACATCATTTTGCTTTTGATTGCCAACATTATGAACAATAGTTGATTTAGAGGTAGTTCCCCTGTAGTTTAAATATAAGTCCACATAACTGCCATATTTTTTGGTGTAGTTAGCATTTGTCTGCTCCATTTTACATATGGAAATGAACAGTCCAATTGTTTTTGCCAAATATCATACCTTTAAAACAATATTTAGAAACAAGCATCTTTCACACTCCTTTCTTTTATTTCTCAAAATGGTTTTCTTCCTTTTCCATGTCATTAGGCAACCAGAATTTGGCAGGTTTCAAGTATTTTCCACTAAATGTTCAAGATGATGTGCACACACCTTCCTATTAAGTGTTCTCTTTGGAGCAATGCTTGTAGGTTATTTGTAATAACAGCAATTTACATTCATAGGCAAATTAGAATTCAGTACATCCTGTGATCAATGTGCACGATTACACTTCGGTACATATTTATGAAGCTTGATTCACTCTGCAACTATGTTCCTACAAATTGCACTCCATTTATATGGTGTATTGCTTTTCTTCTGCTTGTTTTATGTGAGAAAATTGACTTATGTCTGTGTTAAAAGCTTACAAGTGATACAAAAAACAAAAATCTATAAAAATGTAAATAGTTCTTGAACAACATTTGCCCCATGAAATATACCAGTTATATTGCAAAACGACAACAGTCAATCTTACAGTAAAAGTTCAGGGGTTGATTTACTAATGGATTGCCAAATCAGAAAACCTTTTTTTTTCCCTAAGCAATCAGGCTGAGGAAACATTAAGAAAATAGATAAAGTCAGCATACTAAAAAGTGCAATTTCAGGTGTTTTGGTGGATTTCCTATTGAGGTTTTTAGAATTTGTATGGCTCTTCCAAACAGTTGGAGTAAGCCTTCTTGTCCACAGTAGTGTTTTTTGAGTCACTGACACCTTCAGGAATCTGATGAAAGCTATGGACCCCCTCCCAGAAATATTCACATAAACACAATTTGCATGCAATAAATAGATTTTATTGAAATTTGATTGCCCCATACAACATATGACATACATACAATTTGAATAAAGTAAACAATCTTACCAAAAAACTCCCTCCTAGAGTGGCACAAAATGGTGATTGCTCAGAGAATGATAATTCAAATATAAAGTAATTGTAAAGTCAGAAGTTTTTTTTTTGCATTCTCAACCTTCCATGTGCAGCAGGCCCCCCCTAATAATTACCTGAGCCCATCTAGATCCAGCAATGTTGCAGGAGAGTCTCAGCTGCCCTCCTGATTGGCTGAGACCACAGAATGGTGCCATTGGCTCCCGCTGGTGTCAATCAAAGTCAGTCAGCCAATGAGGAGAGGAGGCGGAGCCAAACCATGGCTCAGTGTCTGAATTAACACAGAGAGCAGCGTCTCAGCTTGGGTGTCCCCACAGCATGCTGCTTGCTGTAGGAGCACTCGGCAGGAGGGAGGACCCGAGAAGAGGAGGATCTGGGTTGCTTTGTGTAAAACCACTGCACAGAGCAGGTAAGTATGATATGTGTGTTATGTTTAAATGAAAAAAACTGAGACTTTTGTATCACTTTAAATGGTAAACATGGTCCAACAACGAGTTAGCGGTCGGTGCTTCATACTGTAGCAGGGTGCATTTTCTTTCATTTTTTTCAATGGGAAAACATTAATTGAGACCAGAGGTAGGGCTGTGTAGTGAAAGTAAATGTTATTTCTTATCTGACCCTTACAGACCCCCTGAAAACCCATGGACTACTTGGGGATCCATAGACCTCATGTTAAGAACCGCTGGTCTAAGGTATGGGTATCAGTTAAGGTTTTTATAAACATGGCAGCACTACTCTTCACTTATACATAGAGTTAGACTACTAGAAGTACAAGTAAGGGTCAAGACAAGCAAGATCAGCAACAAAGGTTAGTCTGAAAATTAGCAAAGAGTTGCACTGATTAATTCTATGATGACAA